>NW_025222122.1:225000-330274 GCF_014066325.1 Apis laboriosa
TGTTTCGCCGTAATTTGCGCCCGGCAGGAATGCACTCGGCGAACAATAGGAATACGGATAACGAGCCCTCGGACCCAGCCTCATACGGCCCGGACAATAAAATTCTTTAGAACGTCACAAGCATTTTTCTCGAGATATTAAATACCCCGGGAATGACGAGACTCTCCGCAGGCTTTACGTAATCAGGCCACCGTGCAATATACCCACCGTCCCATCAGGGATCTAATCAATCGTCCCCGAGACCATCGTTTTATTCACAATTCCGCATCGATGGCGGGTTAATGATCTAGCCAATGATCGAATCGAATAATCGTGGCATATTTTCCAAGAAATATAAATTTTCATACTCCTCTTCTGATTGTCACGAATCACGATTACGAAGATTTCCTCCCAGTCTCTCAAACTTCCAACTTGGGATCGAAACCGAAACTCTCTTTCTCTCTTTCTTTCGAGTTTGAGGGATCTTTGTTGGAGGGGGATGGAGAAGAGAATGAAGAGAAGAGGCAGAGACGTCTTTCGTTCGTCCTTCGTCGTTCGGGGTCAACGAACGGGTTCCGTTCGACCAGGAAGCCAGGAAGAAGACTCCCCGAGGGGGCATCGTGGGTGGGGAGGGGGTCGGTGGCAGAGAAAAGAATCTTTGGCAGGGAGTGTACCGTACTCATGCTGCAAGTAGCAGCTCATAGCGGCGGATTAGCCTTGCAGTGGCGATGCTTACATCCCCTATAAAGTCCCCTGGCATCACCCTCCGCCACCCCTTCTCCTTTTCTCTCTCTCTCTCTCTCTCTCTCTCTCTCTCTCTCCCCGCGCGGAGGCTCGCTCCCATCGAAACCCCAGCGCCCCCGCCTCCTTCGTTGTTCCTCCCGCGATAACCCTGCGGCCACCGCATTGTCTGCCGCCCAGCCAATACCCGTCGTGTTTCTCGTACTTGTGTTCATTATCAAAAAATTCGAAAAGGATACGATGCTGCCGCTGCTACGGCTGCCGCCTGACTGGTTGCCTGCTGCAACCCAGCCAGCAGGAACCCCTTATGTTGTACGCCACTGACATTTCGCGAGGGTGGTAAAGCTTGCTCGCTCTCTTCCTTGTCTCGTCTCTGTCCTCGTCGAGGATACACCCCCCTCCCCTTTCTGATCGTTCGCGGGCAAAGGTGTTGACAGCCAGGTAATTACTCGAGTTTCTCGAGATTTCTTTTCCTTTTTCCATCGGCGATTAAAAAGAAAAAAAAAGGAAAAAATCGATCGATGATGGCAACGAAAAATTAAGGGAAGGGGATGTGTTGTGTGATAAAGAAACGAGAGTTTCGGTATCGAACGAGAGGGAGGGAACAACAAACGAATTCGCTTCGTTTCACCCTCGTTCACCCGAGTTATTTCTCTCTCTCTCTCTCTCTCTCTCTCTCTCTCTCGGGTTATCAGAACGAGCGATGCAAAAAAGAAGAGAAAAAAAAGAAAGAAAGAAAGAAAGAAACTGGTGCTCCGGTTGCTTGTACAGGTGTATATATATATATATATATATAGCATTCGAGTTTCAAAGATGACTCCGGAGTCGTGTACCCGGTAACAAAGGGGTAATCCCTGCGGAAGCCGGGTCACGGGGCACGGGGAGGGCGGTGTAGGGTCGGCAGTGCGTGAAAACCGCGAAGAAAACCGAATAAGAAGAGAAATAACGTTAACCGGAAGTTTACGGCGCTTCGGGTAACTCGTTGCTAGTCTGACTTCCGGAGAGCAGGGAAAGAAAGGCAGAGTAAGAGAGAGGGGCGAGGGTGTTGGATTGTTGGCGGGTGGCAAGGCGGGCGAGGGGGGAGGGGGGGGGGTTGCGCCGCGGCGGAAGAGAGAAGAAGAATGGAAACCAAGACAGAGATTTCGCTGGCGGCTGAACGTTGTGAACGGGGTGTAGAAGCGAAGGAGGGTGTAAGAGGAGATGGAGGAGGAGGCAGCTAACGGTCGAGGAAGGCGAGAGAGGGTTGAAGGAGGTCGTGGTGTGGGCGGACCGCGCGCGCGAGAGACAGGGGGAGGGAGAGAGAGAGAGAGAGTGAGAGAGAGGGAGGGAGGGAGAAGGTGGCAGCGGTGCCTAGGCAGTCGAGGTGCACGGGCGAGAGAGAGCCAAGCGCCACTAATTAGTGCCAAGAACGTAATTAAGTAATTTTTAATTAAGTGACTGCCGTTTACGCGCACAACCACCACGTACGAGGTAAGCTGACTCGATGCAGGGTGCTTCATCCCGGCTGCACCGCCATAAGCCGGATTACCCTTCTTCCGAAAAATTCGCTTCCTCGCGGGAATTCGGCCGACAAGCTCTATCCTGCCGCGCCAAGATATCCTCTATCGTGCAGTGTTGAATCGAAAATACGATCGTACGTACGATAATTCCAACGTGCGATATTCGCAATTTCTACGTTGGAGAGTTTTAAGAAAGTGTGAATAATATTCTCGAGACGAAGTGCATTCTTTTCTTTTCTTTTTCTTTTTTTTTTTTTCCAGGTGCAAAAGACACGTATGCATGCACACAGGTATGCATTTATGCGATTAATTACTCGAAAGCAACTCAAACAAGCGATATAAATTTTTAACAATTAAAAAATTGAATTAAATTGGGGAGAGGGATGCAGGCATAGCGACAGGATAGGAAGGAATAAGGAATAACTGTATGGTTAATTATGGAAGGGAAGTAGTCTGTTGGGAGTATTGTCGGTATTATAGGTACCTATCTTCAGAAGACCGGCGTCAGCAAGCAATGGGGGTGGTAGCCGAGCAGCGAGTGTACCAAGTATGTATCCAAAGAGTTGCCACTCCATTGTGCCGTGCACTGAGTTTTTAATTAAGGAGCTGGCGCGAATTCCTCGAGATGTTGCTCAACTATCTATATAACCCGCTCGTCTCTTCACCGTTCCGTTCGCGCGTGTACACTCTTTGGCAGATGGGCGGATGCGCAGGACTCTGTTGCACAGAGACGCGAAAGAGAGGAACGAGAAGAAGAACGTTGGTGAGGGCCTCCTTTGTGCGCCTCAAGGGCCTCGCGGCGGCATCTTCTTCTTTCCTATTTCTTCGTTCTCTACCCTTCGGAGGAGCAGGTATATATATATATATATATACCCGTCAGCAAGGCCGCGGACCGAAAGTCAAAGACCAAAGTTTCCTTCTTTTCATTAGGGGGGTAGGTCCTGGCTTACGGAATACCGCCACGATTTCTCTTTCCGCCTCTTTCTACCCCTTTCTTTTCCGCTACCCCCGCGCTTTCGTCGTCATCGTCTTCTCCTTTCCCTCCCTTTTCCTATTCCTACCATTTCTTACCGTTCCTGCCATCCCCAACCCTTTTCCATGTTCGATGTATTACCTCTGGCCCTACCACCTCTCTCTCTCCCTCTTCGTTTCTCTATCGGCTTTTGTCTCAAAGAACTCGTGCTTGCTCATTTCGCCCGGAATCCTTTCTTTCTCTGAACGACCGGACTCTGTCGACGCGGGATGAGAAGGAAATCGAAAGAGAGGAGCTTCCCTCTCAGAAACGAGAATCCTGGAGCAAGGAGACGGAGTCCTAATGTCAACGATCCCGAAGATGTGCCTCGTTCCTGTTGGGAGGACGAGCCAGACGGCTTTCAACGTCGTTTCGTTTTTCGTCTTGCTCCTTTTTCGAGAAAAGAGAGGAAACGAGGAAAAGAAGAAGAACAACGAATACGAACGTTCGAAAAAATTAAGCCTCTTCAATTTCTTTCTTTAATCGTATTTCATACGAAAAGAAGAGAAATCCGAAATAAAAGTGTTGCTCGACGAAGCAGGAAACGAGACCAATTACATACATACATACATATATAAAAGCTTACATGTCGCGTGTCCAAAAACCGTAGCGACCAGCGGAAAAGGACGAGCGAGAGAGACTCGTGAAACGGCGAGCAGGAAGCGGGCAACGAATTGAAAGAAGAACATACCGGAAGAAGCGAAAGGGGTATGCATAGATGTGGAAGTATAGAAAAGATTACGAGAGCATAGTAATTACAAGGCTCGGATTCCTCCGGTTCCTACCCCCGAAGCCTCGCGCATAGCCCCGCACGGGGAGAGAACTCTGCGCACGTACGAGCTTTCACTCGTAAGCACGCGTCCTCCTGCACGCGTTACCTACGAAACGTCTGCATACGAGACGTACCACTACGGCTCGACATCTTTCTTCCTCCTTCCTCCCCCTTCCCCCTCTTTCTCGCTCGGGAGCCCGAGTGGTTACCCGGTGTCTCTACTCTACCTCAAGGCTCGAATTTTCTCCGGCTACCCAACCCTCCTCCCCTCGGTTTGCAGCCAGCTTATTCCTCACAATAAGAGAAAATACCGGGGCTCGGTCGTCATCGTTCGCGTATGGGTGCACACGCGCGTGCATACGTGCAAGAACACGCGTGGCGACGCTCGTGTCTAGCCTTCTCGCTAAATGGCCCTCGCCTGTTTACCACCACGGCCGCCCACGCACGCCTTCCGCCGCCAACCTATCCCCCCTCCCTAGCGTCAACCCCTAGCGTCGCACTTCTCTCCTCCTACGAGGCATGCACAATCTTGTGGGATTAAAACACAAGCCACCGGCGGTGGAGTAGCGGTGCACGCGCGTGGTCCCGCGCCTCGAGATTGACTGCAGTCTCTCAGCCCGTTTGTAGTCGAGATTTCGGTGAACGTACGGGCTACCACCTTCCTTCCCCCGTCTTTAATTCCACTTTTCTCACTGTTCCTTATTCTTTTCACTCGCGTGTATTTTCTCCTTTTCTTTTTTTTTTTTTTTTTTTTTTTTTTTTCTTTTCTTTTTGACACGATTCGATCGTTGGGTGGGAGGAGAAAGGGATGATTTTTTTTAAGGGAGTATCAGAAAGGTAGGTGGTATTCGGAAGAATAAAGGCTTTATTTTGAAATTAATCGTTTCTTTTTTAGTTCAATCGATGCATTTCAACGGGACAAAATTTTCTTTTCCGTTTGCAATCTACGTTCATAAAGACGTTTATTCATTTTTGTATCTGATTTATGAAATCGGTGAAGAAGCAGAAACCTATAATTAGATTAATTTTCCTTTTAAACGTGTTTCAGATAGCTAAAAATCGAAAATTAATCTTGGTGGTAAATAACTGACATCGCAAATATCCTCGTTGTAATTCGCGAAAACGATCGAGTATCCATTCATTTGTTCCCTTTGCACAAATAAGAAGCAGATTGAACTTCAGCCGCAATAAACTATAAGAAATACGGGAATATTTGTGTGGTTCAAAAATAAAAAAAAAAATAATAATAATAATAATTAGGAATCCATTAAAGAGATAAAATTATCCTGATTTTTCGAATCGAAATAAAATAATCCGTTTTTTTTTTTTTGTTGACGATGGATTCGCAAGGACGACGAAGAAAAGTACACGCTAACGACCGGTCACGTGCTCGTGGCCAGGTAGATAGGGGTTGGAAAAGGAAATTCCTGTTTAGAAAATTACCGCGTCATTACCCTAACCACCGTGGTCAACGGGGACAGGGTGGGGAGAGGGACGGGGTGGTAATGTCCACAACGAAGCACGATCGTCGGTTGATAAGAACGAGGCGAAGGAGAAATTAGAAAGAGAGACGCGCACCCTCGTTGAAGAATTATCGAGGATTTCGAGACGATAAGCAACCCCTCGAAAGCGTGACTGGGTAAATTCATCGTCGACTTCATTATTCGACTGCTCGAGAGCTTTCGATTCTTCGTTTACAACGCACACTTCCTCTACTTATATTATTATTTTACTCGCGTTTTGCCGGTTTAATCATTAACCCTCCTCCCTCCACCCCCGCGTTTATGTTTATCCACGTAGGTTTTCTTTTTTTTTCGAAGACACGTCGCTGTTCTTTACGCGGACTTTGTTTTTTTTGTCCCCTGATTGCGGGGATTGGGGGTGTGACGACGAGTCAACGAGCGAGGAATTATTGGTATCAATCGTCGAAGAAGTATGTGTGATCGATCGTAACTATTGAGAGGTATTGGAAAAAATTTCACGGTGATTTTTAATCGGTGAGTTTAGAGTTTCGTCGAATATAATATGGAAATATATTGATCCGCGTGAAAGAAATTAATTCTTCGAATAAAATCTTAATCTTGAAATATATTCGTTATATGCATGTTTGATTAAATTGAGAAAATATTTACGATAGATCCTTTATTTACAGCTTGATGCAAAACAATTTATTGATTTATTGATTTAAAAGAAGTTACTCACATGGAGCAAAGAATGTTCCCTATTTTTCCAAATATTATTTAAAATTTATTACTACAATTTGAAACAATAAAAAATTATTTTATAAGTCTTTCTAAACATTTAATACACGTTGTACGACTTGTATTAAATTTTCTTTTAAGGAAACTTCATACTCACATCAATCTGTAAAAGTATCTAATACAAAATATCCGTTATTAAATATTTCATTAGAGAAAAGTCGCATGATAAATCGAAATAAATCGCGCTCCTCGATTTTTCAATTCAAATATAAATTTAATCGAAACAAAATATTTCCAAAGAATGTATTTCCAGCAAAAAAAATTTCAATTTCCCGTCTCATAAACTTCGACCATCTTGATAAAGAAGAACATCCCTTGAAAATGATAAAGAGGAATCAATCCTTGTGCAATATTTCACCAACGTGACGTCAAAATATCCTAAAGAACGCCTATCCCCTATCTATTTTCCACTCCCTGTCCTCCCACGATTTCTAAATTGGCTCGTGGTCAGTCCGACGATCACCGAGGAAAGGAGAGAAAAAAAAAAAAAAAAAAAAAAAAAAAAAAAAAAAAAAAAAAAAAAAAAAAGAAAAATTCCCCGCTGAAAAAAAAAAGTCGCCTCTCTCTCGGTACAAAAGGAGGAGGAAGGGAGAATCGCGGGCGGCCTTTTATTCGTTACCGAGAACCAGCGCTGCTCCACGCGACGCAGATCCATCGTGGAGGCGTCTCTGTGTCGTGTGTACTACCGCTTGTCCATTATACGACATAAAATTCCTTCCATCGCCTCGAGATAAGATCTTCCGGGCCGAGTCGCGTGTCCTACCGTGAGATCTGATAACGGACTAACCCGAGTTCCCGCGCATCTCACCCTTTCTTCCTCCCTCTCTCCCCACCCTCCTTTCTCCATCCCTGTTGTTTCGCGCACAAACAGACGTACGGAGGCGTACGAGATGCAGGCAGATAGAGAGAGAGAGAGAGAGAGAGAGAGCGAGGACACGAGCATGACACACGTTCGAGGCGCACACAGGCGTCGCAACCCTGTCATCGACGACCCCAATCATCCCCCCCGGCAAGCTTCATCGAACGAAGGCTGTCAATATCGTCGTCGGTATAAGCAGATCCGATGATGTACGCTCGACGTCAACGAGTCTCCGTAAGATATCGGACGTGCTTTCGATTCGACGTGCGCGTGAGAAAATAGGGTGCGAAGAATCGCTTTGTGAAACCTCGTCCCTCTCTTTCTCTCCTTTCGATCCTTCCCTTCCGCGCTTTCCACGACTCTCCCCCCCTCTCCCTTCCCAAGCCTTTTCTCACTCATTACGTCTTCTCGATACGGGACCGAAGGAAATATTCTTATATCAACGGGAAAGTATTTTTTTTTCTCGAGAGAGGTCGAGATATCAAAGTGTAATCTTTCCTTTTTTTTTTTTTTTTTTTCACGAATACATTTTTTCGAATAAAATTTCAATTATCGAAACGAATTCGCGATTGATAAATAATGTATTATTTTTCGAAGAGGGAGTTTATATATTACGAGAGTAATATAAAGGATCGCGTGTTACAAGATAGTTTATAAATTATTATTTTCGACGAACAACGGTTAAAAGATTGAAATGTCTGCCGAATGAAAAGCGAAGTGAGATGTATATTACGTTTATCAATTTTAAATGTGATCGTTTTCCCCGGCTGGAATTTTTGATGAGAAAAAGTTAAAGATGGAGAATTATCATGGGTTATTTACAAGGGTTGTCGATGAAATATAAAATTGTAAAAAGGAAGGATTTCATCGTCACGTGATAATTATTTCAGGATTCACGTTTCTAACTACAAGGTTACTTCTATTCCAAGATTATTCCTCTTTCTCATTTTTTTTCTCGATAAAATCTATTATTCGTTTCCGTACGATTCCTCCCCATTCCCTTGTTTAAATACCATCCATTAACAAGATTACATTGTACGATGCAAATTTATAAATCATTTTCAATTATAAAAAAATTTTGTTTATGATCAAGGGTAAAAAAAAAAAAAAAAAAAAGAAGAAGAATCCAAAAAATCCAACTCAAAATATTAATTTCTCTGATTTTTATCGATCGTATCGATCGATACCTCCCTTATTTTCCCGAGCCGAAAATTCATCACCTCGACAGCTTTCTTATCTAAATCTCGTCCATAATTCACTTCGATTAGAAACGATTCGATGGTCGAGCCGAGGGAGATCGATCATACGCGCCCCTCAAATCGAACGTCCTCCATCACCGATTCTCATCGAAGATTGAAAAAAGGAAGAAAGAAAGAAAGGAAGAAAAAAAAAAACCGTGGACGATGGTAACTCGGAAGTGAACTCGGTTCTCGTGACAAAAGTACAACGTGAGGAGTGTGGCGGAGGGTGAAGGGTTGCAGTCCACAGGCAGCACCCGTAGGCAGCGTAGAATAATGTGGCGAAGCATTTCCGCATAGGAAGCCGTGCATTAGGCTATCAGATCGAGCACGCTCGACAACGACTGCCGTACCAGAGCCAGGAGGAAAAAGTGTCCGGGGTAAACCCTTACGTGATTAGTCGTCAAAGGAGAGAGGGTCCGTGGGGTGAAAGTGTGCCTAATGAGCCGCGAGATTGGCACCTTCGTGTCGTCCTTTAATCGCCATTTTACGGGAAACTTGTACGAAACTAATATGCAAGGATTATCAAGAGGAAAGTTGTCAATTTCTCCCTTTCAACGATCGTTAGGGTGGCCGACGGGGTAGACGCGGGTAATTATTTATGGACACGGCCAGGCTAGAAACATTGAGATTATAACCGTTCCGAGGGGTGAATCTTTTTTTTTTTTTTTTTTTTTTTTTCCTCTCCCTCTCCCGCGGTCAACTCTCTCTCCACCGGATAGCAATAGTTTTTTATCTGTCGCGGATGGGTCCGCCTCGAACGGACGTTAATTTTATCACGGGCTTAGGGTTAATTGCGCACCGCCGTTTCCTGCCCCCGTTTCGGAGGAACGAGTGATCAAATCAAAAGAGAGATCGAAAAATCTCCGTTCTCTTCTTTCTTCTATGGAATCTAACTAGTAATCTAGAAATCTAGTCGAGGAGAGAAGAAAGGGTGTATATATACACCTTTCGGTTTCGTCGATCGTCGTTGAAAGAGAGTCGGGGCTCGGAACCCCTGTCGTGTTCAGCTCGTTCCGTCTGGTTCGTCGTATCATCGGCAGAGACACAGCGGCGAAGGAAAAGGGAAGAATGGGGGCGAGGGGGTGGAAGAAGGGGGTGGGTTTAGGAGGAAGAGAGACCGAAGACCCCTCCGGTCCCGACACGACAAAATGTACCGAAATATATTCAGCCGGTAATTAGCTTTGTGCTTAACGGCGGAAGCCGGCCTCCAATGCAATTTTTTACTGGACGTTTGAAACTTTTGCAAACACACTCCGCCCGTTCCTCTCTTATCAACCACTCTAACCGATTCTCTTTCTCGCTGCCTTCTCGATGTTGAGAATGTTTCGAGAGAACGAAACAGGGCCATGGAGGGAGGAGGGAGGGGATGAGATTGGAGGAGCGCAAGAGCAACGGCACGAGGGACAACTTCCTCGGTGCAACTGATTCGCTCTGAGCCCTTTGCTCCTTTTTCTTTTCTTCTTCTTTCCACGGTGGACAAAACGCGCTCGCGTTTTTTTTCCCCCCTCTTCTCTTCTTTCCTTTCTTTCTTTCTTTTTTTTTTTTTTTTTTTTTTTTTTTGCGGTACATAGGTACTGCCTTTTTCTCCCGAATTCTGACGCTTTTCGATCGATATAGATCAGGAAATGATCTCGAAACTACCCTTCGGTTAGTAGCTTCGACTTCGAACAGGCGATTCGAACGTACGCGTTTATTTTCACCGGAATAAAATTTCGAACAACTTCTTTTTCTTTTTTTTTTTTTGCGCTCATTTTCCCCCGGCGGAATTTTAAGTGTACCCTTTCCTCATTTCCACGGGACCGGCTTTTTTAATGGACCTTTTCCTGCGTTAATTAAATTTCGCGGCCGGTCTCCCCTGCTCGCCCGAGTGCTTCGAATATTTCGTACGAGATCAACGGAACGATGATGGACACGTTCGATCATTGAAATTGAACCGTACGTATATTTTATAATACACGTATAAATTTTCATTGCTTCGAGGTGTAATCGAAGAACAATAATATAATATATACTCGTTATTTCGAATTCGTAAAATACACGTTCAAAAATAAAATTATTCCCAATACTTTTCTTCGAATTGGATAAATACGCAACACTAAATTAACACTAACTAATTATGCCTATATAACAAATTTTTCAGACATCTTAGAAAGAATCGGAAGGATCGATAAATCGCGATATTTAAATTCTACTAATTCTCTTAATCCGATTCCATCGCTTCAGAAAAACTCCATTATTCCTAATAACCGCGAAATAAAATGAAATAAAATCACGACACAATTAACCTAACCACGGAATAAACCATTCGAAAAGTAGGAAATATCCCATTCCTGGAATAGAATAGAACGCGGACGAGTTGAATGTCGGAGGTCGGTCTCGAAAACTTATGGTCTCCAAGAGGATGGGCGTCTCTCGCGATAAGAAAGCGGCAATAATGTAGGGACACAGGCACGCTCGTTTCTCGGCCGCCTTATATCTCGGATCTGTACTGTACTCAGCCTAATTATAATCAGGCTAATGCCTGCCCGGTGGTACGTGCCGGTACCAGCGATGACTCCTACGCTCTTCATACCTGGCCGCAATACTGTAGCCGCTGTTACTTATTCCCGCCCGAGGAGAGGGGTAATTAAGATTCGGACACACCCACCGTGACTCTCGTCTCTTGGGCTCTGACCGATTCTACGAAGGGAGTGGTCGATCCCTTGGAAAACCTCGTCCTCGTTTGCATACACACCGAACAAGATTCGCGTACAGGGCGGCATCCTCCGCGCTTCTTTTAACCAAATGCGCCAACACGGGAACCGGGGAGTGGCGACACGATGGTCAATCGTAGGGAGGGAGAGGAGGTGTTCCTCGTCGATTCCAAGGATTTACGTGTTCCAAGACGACGATATCTCATATCGATCTGGTTTACCAGGGGGATAGAGAATTCGAACGGCGAATGGACGGTGTGTTATGCAAATTCGTACGTTGGTACCGACGATCGGGGTACCCTCTTCTGGTAAATAGGGGGCATAACGCTGTTGGAGAACGAAGGATTGTTCCCGTGCTTTTAAGGGATTTTTGAGAACGTTTTGGAAATGTAATTTTTAAAATATAGATATATAAAATATAGATATTTTAAAATAAAGATATAATTTCTGAATATAGATATATTCAGAAATATTCATCCGTGTAGATATTATATATATATATATATCGAAAAGATATTTTGTAATTTTTTAAAAACGAACGGATGCTTTTGACGAAATAATTCTGTGTTCGTTGGAATTAATTTAATTGATCGAATTCGTTAGAAAGTTTATCAATTGTCGTTCGAGATAATTTTAAAATAAACAAATCGAGTGTGTTACAAGTGTGGAAATACAAATAGCAAATATTTGTTTCTGCCACATGTTACGAAATCTTGACCGTTATTCGAACTTTGAAACAATCCTTCGACTTCCGTGGTTAACCGTAAATTTCTCAATACAATATTGCTGCTACTCACCGGAAGTTGGAGAACCACTTGACCAGCTGCGCTGTGTTGTTCTTATTGAACCTGATGTCGGGGAAGTACATCTTGAGAATGGACGAGGACGGGTACCTGACCCAGAAGAACATCAGCTTCGCCTTCCTCAGATGTATCGGTGTTAGCATCGACGAGTTCACCGTGGTTAAGGAAATATCTCTTTTGCTTATCCTTGAAATTATCTCCACCATAAACACATTCCAACGCGTATAATATTATAGCCATTCGTCATTCCTTATGATAATAACATAATCGTATCGTATACAATTATTAACATCCATTTCTCTTTCATCTTTACATCTTCAAACGTAATTTATATTATTATTTACTATCCGATATCATGACGAAGAATCGTACAAGCATACACGTACAATTATTTTTCTATCGGAGGAAGAAAAAGCATGGAAAATGCATGGACCAGCAACAAAGCAAAATGGAAGAAGGACGAGGTTCTGTATCGGCAATCTGTTTCTGTGTACGCAAAATATCTCAAACTTAATCGTGTTTCCTTCGTATCAAATTGGATTAGAAATCGTACAAGCTGTGGATGTCGCGAGGGTAGTAGGGCTCGAAACGTTCTCACCGAGGTTGACCCACGATTGGCCACGTATCCTCAACGGAAGCCTTACCGATTTCTTATCGGTAATAGGATCTCTTCATGTGGTTTCATCGCATTCTTATTTGGTTAATCCTGGTGTCGAATCTGCCGCGATTCGTCTGCGCCTTAAGGCGTGCTCTTCCCGGATCAAAAATTTCATCCCTTTCGATCAAAGCCAACAACATTCAAAAATGAATTTTCATTCGAAGAGATATGAATTCGAAACCATCTTCTAATAATTCTAAAACGTAATCTTCCAAAATTCAAAACGAGATGGCGAAAGGAAAGTATCGGAAATTATCGGTGTGAAATCTCATGCGAGTGAGCGAGCGACTGTCGTTTCCCTTCACGAGCGAACGATTCGACGAGTGTAGATACGTCGTCCGCGACGAAGGACGACGCGTTTACGCGCGCTCGTCGATGAGCGATAACGAGATGCCAGACAGTAATAAGGGTTATTCCGGCGGAGGAAAGTCGAGCAGCGTGAAAAGCATATTTGGATACATGGAAGGCCGATAGGAGCAGCGACAGACAAGGGTGAATCCGGAGGTTGAGTGGTGAACAGCAGGTTGCGCCGCGCCGGTCATGCGCTCGACCTACCCCAAGAGGAGGGAGTGAAAAAAATGCGCCATTGATTTTACATCAAAGGCCGACTAAAAAGGCGGCAAAGAACGCCGCGCTGCCGATCGAACGACCCGGACCAACACACGCCGATGCAGTTCCACCGGCGTTGCATCGTTGCCGACGCGTTCGCCTCACGCCCCCGCGCGACACGCGTCTTTTTTTTTTCCTGGTCGAGGTGAGAGGGGAGACCCCCTTCGATATATTTGCAAGTGCTTTCGGTGGTAAGTGTTAGAGAGAGAGAGAGAGAGAGAGAGAGGGGTGGTGGCGACCGGCCGCGAGAGGCTACCCGGCCGGGTCATGCGTGATAATCGAGCTGCTGAACTTTTCGCGCCTGTTGATCACGCTTTCAGACGATCGTTCTGAGAGAGAAGGATGTGTGTCTTAACTTCGTCCGTTCGCCGAAGCTATTTTTACGAAGTCAAAGCGTAGTACTACGAGGTCACTTCGCTGCCTTCCCCGCTGATGAATGCGCCACGTCTCTCCACGTATTTTTGCGTGGCCGGTTTTCCATCCCGAAGGGGGAATAACGCGTTCAAGTGTTCCTGCCTCTTCATCCTTCGTCGAACGCGTCACGTTGCTACTGAACGCGCTTCGATGGATCCTATGGACGAGAGATATTTCCGTGAAGAACAGAGACCCTCCTTCCCCTCCCCCTGCCCGATTCGAGTCGATCAAGGAAAAAGAAGGATGGCGGCGAGGACGTACAAGGACGTTTAATAGAGGGATATCGGCGTAAGGAATAAAAGTTGGGGGTCAAGTCTGTGGAATTCCTACGATGCATTCTCTCATACGGTCGGAGAAGCAGTAGAAGTGGCTTATCTACGATAAGTCGAGGAGATGCTGGTGAAGGGAAGTTTCGCGGACCACCTTCTATTTCTCTCTCTCTCCCTCCCTCCCTCTCGTTTCCGTGGTTAAATTCCGAAATTGCAGGACAGATTATTGGCTTGCAAAGTTGGGTGAGACTCCGAGGCCGAGAGGGTGGGCCGAGTAGGCAAAGAACTTTCGACCTCGCGCGTTGTTGCCGGACAAACTCTACTCGTAGGTGCAGCCAACATTAGCCTAACTCCGTGGCAAACTAATCTAACATTCGTCCGAGCTTCCCCCTCCCCCCTTTGCCGCCTACCCTTACTCTTTACTCTCCGACTTCCTTCTCCTTATTGGAGCTGGATTGGCTTTTTCTCTCCTACAAAACTGCCCGTTGTTTTCCAAAGTTTCCAACCTCTTCCTCCTCCTCCTCCTCCTCTCGCGTTCCCTTATATTTCTCGGAAAAGAAACGTAGAAAAAAAAAAGAAAAAAGAAAAAAAGGAAAAAAAAAAGAAAGAAGAAAAGACTGGATTCCTAAGCATCGTCATCAACTCTTTCTCCTTTTATACCATTTCTCAACGCTCGTTTTTTCGCTCGTCCCTTTATACAGCTCTTTAAATACAGCGCATGCCCTCCCCCGATTTAATATCGAAAGTTCCATCCGTACTTTCTTTGGAGAACGTTCAGACTCTGTCCCTTCGCGATATTACATACAGTCGCGCTACGAAGTCGGCGGAGATTCCGCGCGTGTTGTTTCTCCAACAAACAGAGAGATACTACCGTTTTCGAGAAGGAAGTTCGACAGTTCCCTAACTATTACACAAACGGCGTGCCCCTCGTGTTTGCCGCGCATCGTTCTGGACGTTCTCCAAAACTCTTCCAACGACCAAAAGGCGAATCGAGACGATCTGTCTTTGTTATTATCATCATCTTTTCTCTCTCTCTTTTTTACTTTTTCTACGTTTCCTTTCTTTCTCATTCTCTCAACGACTCTCAACATGTATTAGAAAAGGATATTGTAGGCTGAATCCCGTCGTAGCTGATGTCGTCGGAGTTGCAGTCGTTGGGCCGTTCGTTGCTGTCCATCCTGAGATGTCCGTAATCTGGACTGCCATGCTGGGCAGCCGCCAATAAGGCAGGATGCAATGGCATGTGGGGCAGTGGAGGGGAGTCCCTGACATCTACACCTCCACCCGGAGGACTGGCAGGCAGGTGATGTGGGCCAGGAGGTGGTACCTGGCCTGGGTGACCCGCGTGAGGGTTGAAGAACGGTGAGTACGGCGAGAACACTTGGCTTTCGTGGAGACTGGGGTTTGGTATCGCTACGCTCGTTGGCAGGGACACTGGCAGCATCGGTGGTGGCGGGTGATACGATCTCGGTGGAGGCGGGGGTGGTGGACTCTCGCTGCCTCCTTGCGACCCACCACCTTCCTGCGCCAGGATTCTCGACACCGTCCTCGGCGTCAGCCTCGTGTCCGTCACCTGCGGAGGGAAATACTAATTGATGCATCGATTTTACAATCGTGAAATTCAGTCTCTTAGCCTACTTAAAACTAAACAACTATGTTTATCCCTCGATTTATTTCTTTTCTTTTTCGCTTCTCTTTCAAGTGTCGTTTTCTTTGTATCAATATATTTTTATTTCCGTGTAAAAGATAGTCTGACTAAATCGAGGGATACGTGTATCACTGACGAATAAATCATTTATATAATCACAAATATTGGATACAAAAGTATTCAGTTATTTGAATATTTTGTATGTATATACTTTATTTTGAAATGAAATAACAAATATGATAATTGATAGATTTCTCATTTTATATTTTACATACAAAATATACCAAGCGATCGAAATTCGTATTATTATAATAATTTATTATAATAATGTTAAACATGAATTTATATATTTTTTGAAATATTCGTCAGTAATACATATATTTATACACACACAGATATATATATATAGAATAATTTTTCTGATCAATTTAATCGAAATTTTTCTGATCAATACGAATGAGAGATTCGAACTTGTGGTAAACAATGCAACAAGTGAATACGTTCACTACGGAAAAGTCATCTATGGTATTCTTAATATTGTTTGTTTGCATAGAAAGATGATAATTACCTTATGGCGTTTCTTTTTCGGTGTCATTACGAGGGAAAGCGCCTCGTTCTGTTCCGAGTCCCTGCTTTCTCTCTCGTCGCCCCTCAAGTTGCAATATTGGTCACGTTGCTGCTGCTCTCTCTGTTGATGCTCTCGTTGCTGTTGATGTTGCTGTTGCTGCTGTTGCTGTTGCGCCTGCATGGAGGCCATGCTGTACATGGTTGGCGGTTTCGGTGTCTGGAACATCCTGCCCCTCACGTGCGAGGGCAGTTGATTCATTTGATTAAGATTGTTTTCCGTGGGGCCAGAATGCGGACCATGGGGTCCACCACCCATGGACGCGATTTGCGGGAAACCCGTAGACTGTGGAGGTGGGGGCCCGCCATTGTGGGGCCCCCGTGGCCCGTTTGGGCCACCGGGTGGTTGTGGCGCTCCTCTGTCTACTACTTTCGTCCTAGGCGACTTTCTCTCGAGTATTTGGCTCGCCAACAAGAGATCCTTGTTCAATTGCTCGGCGGCAACTTGCGCCGCCTCGCTCTGTTTACCAAGATACCTCCTCTGTTGGACGAACCTCGTCACCACCTTGTCGATCAGATTCGTCAAATACGAGGTGATCTCCGCTTTCAGCGTGTCGGACAGACTCTGGAGATCTTCGTCGGTGATGTGGGGGCCCGAGGTGCCAGCCGCTGCAGCGGCCCCTCTAAACACGTTTATCCTTTCCTGGAATTCTTTGTGCTGGAGAGGCGTGCTCGCCGGCTGCATTTGTGGTGTTTGCGGCGTGGACGGCCCTGTATTGCTTTGACTCTGTTGCTGCGGTTGACTCGGAGGGGGTGGCGGAGAACTTTGTCGTTGGTGTTGCTGCTGCTGCTGCTGCTGCTGTTGTTGCTGCTGCTGTTGCTGCTGCTGCTGTTGCCTGACAGCTGCCTCCTGATGCTGCTTCATCCTCTCCAGAGCGGCTTGTTGCTGTTCGAGGTAGAGTTTCTGTCCCATGTGATACATAGCGGCTGCCGCGGCGTGTGGGTGTTCGGTGGGGAGGGCCGGGAGCCCGTTGTACGGCGGTGGATGAGGTTGCGGTGGTTTGAGCGGTGGCTGAGGACTTAGGGGAGCGCCGATGCTTTCGCCCGCGTCCGAATCGATTCTACTCGTAAGCTCATTGTACTTTTGCTGCATCACTGCCAATTGTTCGTGCAATTTCTTCAGCTGGGTCTGGAGATTATCCTTCTCCTCGCGTTTCTGCCTGATGGTCGACGGATCATCCTCCTCCTCGCTCTCCTCCTCGTCGTCCATCATGGTATCGTTGACGGTGTGCTGGAGGACATGGTGCACCGTCTGTTGCTGGGGTTGGTAAAGTTTACGTTTCTTGCAACCGTTCACCGTGGCAGTTTGTAGGGCTGGACTGCTGCGCATCGTGCTCACGATATTCTCGACACGAGCGCGTTTCGTTTCCGTGGTCGGCGAATTGGCCTCCGTTTTGGGCACGATCGGGCAAGGGGAGTGGCTAGGGCTCCGTTTGATATTCAACGAGTCCTGTATCTCCTCCTTGACGGAGACGGAACCTGACCTTGGCTGCGTGGGACTAGGTGGTAAACTCTGCTCGCAATCGGATCCATCGAGATTCGCTCCAGGCTCCATACCAGCTTCGGCGAACGCCTCCTCCATGGCACGTGCGGCCGCGGCTGCGTCCTCGGCACTATCCTCAGCATCGCCCGGCATCACGGTATCACGATCACTGTGATTCGCGTTATTCACGACGTTATTTCCATCACCACTCTCCTCCCCACCACTCTGCACTGCACCACTACGTGCACTATCACTGTTGTTGTTGTTGTTGTTGTTGTTGTTGTTGTGCTGTTGAGGACTTTGATGATGTTGCTGCTGTGATTTAAGTAGATCCGCTGTGGTGTTGTTGTTGTTGTTGCTGTGTATACTGTTATTGTTGTTGGGCTGTTCTTGCAGCGCGAGCGCGGAAATTTTCCGCCCTTGGAGTATATCGCGGAGCATGTGCTGCGTGAGCTCGGCGGTGGCGGGATCGTCGCAATTAACCACTGCACCGGATTGCAAATTGGCAGCGGGGTCCATGCCGGCACCAGTCATCCCGTGGCCGCCCTCTGGCGGCGAGCCACCGGCGTCACTGGCCTGTTTGACCTGTCGTCCGAGTAGCTCGTTCAACATCTTGGCGGGGCCGTAACCCGGTGCCCCGAAGAAGCCAAAAGCCGCGTGGGCGGAATGCTGCTGAGTGCTAGGACCCGTCGTAGCTGTACTTAAATGACCTTGACTGCTTGCCGCTCCAGCTTGTTGCTGCTGGAGCTGTTGTTGTTGTTGTTGTTGTTGCTGCTGCGATTGCGATTGCGACGGGTGATGTTGCTGCGATTGTTGTTGTTGTTGTTGTTGTTGTTGTTGTTGCTGCTGCTGCTGTTGGTGTGTTGGTCCGCTGCCACCGAAGATAGAACCGTACAGGCCACCGCCACCGTGGAAGGATGGCCGGGAGGTGAAGTGCGGTATACTCGAGTAGTTGTTGCGCGGCTCGCCGGCGTCCACGCGCTGTCTGGTGCGCTTCTGCTTCTTCTGGAGTCGCTGTTGCTTGCTTTCCGTAGTTGCTCCGTAGGGGGCGAAATACTCGGTCTCCTCCCCCGATGACATCATCGGCCGTCTGGTTGGTCGGCCCCCCGAAGGCCTCCGCGTCCCCTCCCCGCCAGGGTTCCTTGTCACCCCTCCCCTTCTCGCTCGAATAGCCCCTCGTGGCTCAGCGCGCTGCCTCTGCTTCTCTACTCTACTATTCTCGCCGTTTCCCCTACCACAGCCGTCTTTTCTCCTCGTTCCTTCTACCTTCTCCTCCCCACTCTGATCCCCAACACTCTCCCCTCTCCACTTTCTTCGTCTTTGGGCTCTCCTTCTCCTTCTCTTCCTTTTCCTCCTCCACCTCCTTCTCCTCCGTCGCGCCTCCGCCGCCGCCGCCTCCTCTTCTTCTTTTTCCTCCTCCTCCTCCTTCTCTGCCGCCGCCGCCGCCGCCGCCTTCTCCTCCTCCTCCTCCTCCTCCTCCTCCTCTTCCTCCTCTTCTTCCTCCTCCTCCTCCTCCTCCTCCTCCTCCTTCTCCTCCGCCTCCTCCGCCGCCGCCGCCGACGACGACGACGTCGGCACCCTTCTCCTTCCCAAAGAACTCTAGCCTTCTCCTCCTCTTCACCTTTTTCTCCTTCTCTCCTGCCTCCTCTTCCTCTTCTTCCGTCGTTCCTCGATTTTTCTCTACTTTCTTTTTACTATTCCTCGCCCCGATCCTTCCGCCTTGGGGCTGACGCCAACAGCTGGGGCTTCTCGGTGACTCGGGCTTGTCGGCGGCTCGTCCTCGTCTCGGGATGGCGATTTCTTATCAGGAGACGCGGCACGTTCTCTGGATCGTTATTCCTATCGTTATTCCTTTTTATGTATCTATCGCTGTTCGTACCGGGTCCGCCGTTTTCGCTACTGTTGCTACACTTTCCGTTACGTTTCTTCGTCACAGTCTTCGATACGATGTTACTTCCGTTTATAATCACGAGAACTGAGGCCGGTGCTCTCGCGGGCGGAATTCTAGTGCTCCCGCCTGGGAGCTGCATCCTTCGAGCTCGCCAAAGGGCTAGGTGCCCCTCGCTCCCTCGTCTCGATTTTCCTTCCCGCGATTCTTCTTATCTCGTCTGAAACAGAAACCAGTTGCATCTGTTAATAATAAATAACCCGTACCGATTTCCTTAAAAAGGAAAAAAAAAAAAAAGAAGAAAACGAAAGGAACTACCGCCTCGTTCAGTGATACGCGATCGATACGATGTATCACGCTCGAAGGAGTTATACCTTATATGAATCGTATTTTATTTTAAACGCGCTCCGTATATAGAACCTCCGACGATTTCCGTAGATAGAAGTGTCTACTGTCTACTATGCACGACTATCGTTGACTTCGTGTGATATAGGGTATAATTTAATTGTTACAGCAAAACGAGTTTATCGTCTAGATTTAATGCGCTCAGTGAAATTTTAATTTTCCTTCGAATTAAAAGTGAAATCTTCGTCTTTATTATATTCCGTCCATCGAAGATCACCGATAACGTTTCAGAACAAGAACAGAATCCATTCCTCGTTTCGATCTGGAAGCTAGAAACATCGCAATCTGAGGAAGAACGTAGGAAAAATTTCTTTCGAATAAAACGTACGTAACCGATAAAATTATATCGGTTCATTGCACGATCAAGTCACCGGTAACTATAGGAGAGAATAGCAAGTTAAATTGCCAGTTAAAAATACTGCTGGTAATCGATCATGACGACAAGACGAAGAATAGCCCTGTAACGTGTGTGTATACGTATGTGTACGTTTTCAACTTGGGCCCAAGTCTTTTGCCGAGAGTTCTGGAGAGAAATGCTAGACAACGAAGACGAGGAGGAAAGACTATAAGAAAATTACTTGCATTAAATTTCTTATTCAGAACGTGGCTTGTTCCGGCGAATCGACTCTTCGTCGATTACACATATTGATCGATGGAGCAGAAGGAACGCGTTCCTCTTGAAAATTCTCAACTCTCGACGAAACTTATCCAACTTTGGATTTAAAAAAAAAATCCTTTCGCGATCTCCTTCGATCAGACGCATAGATTCTCTTGTAAAAACGACGATCCCTACGATTCACTTCATCTTCCCAAACGCTTGCTCGAGTCGAACGAAGGGAAAAGGTTCAGAGATCGTATTTCCACGACGATGGATTTTTTCGTGGATTGATAATCGCTCGATGGACGATAATCGACGCCCGTTTAACGAATTCATTCACCGAGGACAGGGCTCGCGGCGGGGGCCCCGATCGTTTCACCATTCAATTGCCGATACGCATAAGTGCGTGGGTGGAACACGTGAGCCGTTTGCACGCACGCGGACGGCCGATACGGTGTACTACGCACTCTGCTTGGTGTGCACCAATATCAACGCGGTACACATATCAACCGGTGAATGTGCATGAGATTCGAAGCAACAGCTGAGCAGCTTAAAGCACCTGCGCTCAATAGGCTGACATATTCCATAGTTTGCCTACGCACGAGCCGCCTGCGTTCGAGGACACGAGGCACTCGCCCCTATATATCGGCGAGGAGAGCGACTAGACGTATATACGCGCATGAAGCAACAAGAAGGCTCAAAGAGAGGAAGCTAGCGTATATAGCAACACGTGGCAAAAGCGTCGAATTGGTGGAAGCACGGGGATCGTTGTACTTTTTTTCCCTCGGAACGCGCCAGCTCCGACTCTCTCTCGTGCGCGTTTCACTCAGTTTCGCTCCTCTCTCTCTCTCTCTCTCTCTCTCCCTCTCTCCTCGTGTTCGCGCGATCGCGTAAGGAAGAGGGGGTGAGGGAAGCCAACAGCTTAGGATTCATCGATTATTCGCCTGCCTCGACGATGCATCTAATTGAATAACGATTATCCACTGTTTCTGTTTACCTCGTCGAATCAATGAGAAGGACTTAGGGGGAGGTCGAGGAGCGGATGAAAATTGAATTAGAACCTGACACTTCTGTATTCCATCGAATGTAATCACCATTCCTAATTACGACTTTTTTTAGGACTTTGTACTTTCGCCATCTTTAATTCTCTCTTCTTTTCAAAGAAAATTGAAGGTATGTTCTTCTACGAATTTTGGTAGAATTTTCTTCGCCACGTTTTTTGCGATTTGTTTGCAAAAGAGTTGGAAAATATATATATATATATTCAAGTTTCTATTCTTCGTACATGAGATATTCTATTCCGTAACGTACAAGAATATTTCAGAAATATTTTTGAATATTATCATGGTGAAGAATAGAAAGGAAGAAAGATATTGCTCCCCAGCAATTATCTTAGGTGGCATACAGGGGTGCGATCGTTGGTCGAAAGGGTGACATATGGTCTCAAGCTCGATAACGTCTACTCGATCGTACCTGCCTCGAAGAGAACGGAACGCTTCGAGGGGGGTCGGCAAAGTCTGTCCTTCCTATGCGTTTGATCGCCACTTCCCTCCTGCGCCGTCATGCGTGGGACGGCCAGGAATAAAAAGGTGGCCCGGCCGGAAATGGTTTTAGGAACTCTCCCACCGCCTCGACTCGGAAGTAGACACGCCGGGCTAATTACACGCGAGAAACGTGTATACCTAACGATGTGTTCGAGAGACTTTCGTGACCCCATTGTCGATGTTACCTACATCGTGAGCAGATGCGCTTCGTTCGATCCTCCGGCTAAATTACTTTTTTTTTTTTTTTTTTTTTTATTATCTTGTAACGTAAATTTAAATAATAAATTTCTTTCCAACGAATCGTTTATCGATAAATTGTTACTTAAAACTGAATTATTATTCGTCGATCGATAAAAACTTTTTATATATATATATATTTATTTTTTTTTATTATTGGGTAAATTTCTGTATTAGTTTCCGTATTGAAACATGTATTTCATTATTTTTACGCGTCTATCTTATCCAAGTCGATAGAACGAAAATGAACGAATCGAAATCGTTTTGTTCCCCGTGCTTTTATTAATCACGTCCCATGAAAGTGATCAAGCACCTAGACGAGTTGCAAAACACGTCAGGCAGAAAGTAACGAAACGTGACTTTGTCATTACTAAACCATGTACTTGCACGGGCAATGACATTCGCATCGATCATCTTCGACCTAGGCGAAAACAGCCTGATGAACCACCAACAACCATTTCCTGTGCGTCATGCGATATTTACCGTTTAAGCAGGTGACTTGATTTGAAGGGGTGATTGCGGGTCATATCGGTGGGGTGGTGGAACGAGATTAGAAAATCGCTGGTTGAAAATCGACTTGTCCGGTTCGTTCGAATATATAATCCCTGTCACTTTGATTCCAAACCGCATCAAAGATAACCACCTTGAAAAATAATTCGAACAATAGTCAAGAACAAATGTATCTAATAAGGAATTTTAATAATAATTCGAACGCAATCTCAAACGAATGTAACCTAAAAAGGAGAAAAGAAAAAGGAGAAGAAAGAGTCAATAAAGCAAGCAAATAATTAATCATTAGACTGTTAACAGAGGATTGGCTCGTAATCTCGTGAACTTTTCCCAAAGATTTTCCACCGTTAAGGGGTTACGGATCTAAGGTGGCCATTGTTTCCAACTATCGACGCAGATAACTTCCACCTATAGCCCGGGTAATTAAGGAAGAGACCGGAACACAAAAGAGCCCGGGGGCTAGGAAAGCGTTCGTTAATCTCTTACCGTCCATTACGCGGTTTCTATCGTCGGATCGGCCTTGCATGAAATTTCAAAGGGAAGATACCGCGAATCGAAATATTTTAATGAATCTATCGATGAAAAGAAAGAGGCCGGAAACTCGTCCGATTCTTTCTTCACCGCTCGATCCTCCCCACCCAACGAAACGATATCCGAACGCAGTGGAATCGATATGAAACACGAACAAAACTATCGACGTAAACCTATAGTTTGAACAACTTTCTTACCGTCTTTACTTGGAAAAAAAAAATCTTGATTTTTTTCTCCCTCAATAAACGATAACACGAATAGATTGCAAAATTCGAACAGAGGAGCGAATGTTTCGTTTAGAAAAATACTCTTATATCGATCTTACAAGGGAATGATTTTCCTTATGAAAATTGGTCGAAATAAAACAATTTATTTCCATTTTCGTGAAAAAAAAAATCTTGATTTTTTTCTCCCTCAATAAACGATAACACGAATAATCGCGATAGATTGCAAAATTCGAAGAGAGGAGCGAATGTTTCGCTTAGAAAAATACTCTTATATCGATCTTACAAGGGAATGATTTTCCTTATGAAAATTGGTCGAAATAAAACAATCTTATTTCCATTTTCGTGCTTCTCTAAATTCCTCCTGGCTTGGAACCACACCAGGCGTGGCAAGCTCCTACTTGGCCTACCATCACATGGTGCGCGTACCCCACATGGCGTTGTAACGAGGTACAACGGCATGTGCATCGGAATTCCACCCCCTCCCCCTAGATAGGTGTCATGTGGTCCGAGTGTTCGCAGGGGGTTGTGCATGGGAACTCGGGTATGGCCATCGGCCCATGTCCTACGTGCACACCCCGGCACGCATCCCTTCTCCTCCTCCTCCCCCTCCCTTATAGACGTACAGTTAAATTATTGTTAACATTCGTCTCGTTTATTATATCCGTGGACTCTTGCCCGCAACCCTTTCGCAGACCACCACGAACGCACGCGTATATACAACAACGTGCAAACACACGACGTAAACGCGACGTTTCACGACGTCTCTAATCGTCAATGTGTATTTACACGCGTGTACGCGATTAGCAGACAGACAGTCGGACAGTCGAATCACGAGACGAAGGATATCAGAGAGAGAGAGAGAGAGAGAGAGAGAGAGAGGAATAACACACAGGAATAGAGAGCGAGGAAGAGAGACACAGAGTTTCTGCTTCTGTGTCCTATATACACACGGAATGATACACGAACACAAAGGCGGAGGAACGGAGGTGGCTAGGTGTGCGCGCATGTATACACACACGGCTCACACGCGCTCTGCATATTATCGGGTTGCTCCGATGCAACAAGTTGACCGGGTGTCAATTGATGTGTTATTAATTGGAGGTTAATTGCGTTAATGCGCTGCCGACCCCGCCCCTCCCTCTCCCTCTACCTCCCCCGCTACCTCCTTCCCTCCCCCGGCCGGGCGTCACCCCCTCGCCGCCGCACACCCTCCGCACACTGTTTTATTATTATTTTGCATTCGAATCGTTTCGATTCACTGGCACGCGCCCAAACCAAACCCTCTCTCTCTCTCTCTCTCTCTCTCTCTCTCTCTCTCTCTCTCACCCGCGAGGCAGAGGAGCGAGGGAACGCGCGCGGGAGGGTGGCAGCGGAAGGCGGGCGAGCGAGAGGGAGGGAGAGGATTTAAAAGCGGCTCGGCCTGTCACCGATTTTCATAATTCACAGCTCGTTAAATTTGTTTCGCTTTTTACCTCGCTTTCCCGCGGACCGGTTACGCGACCCGGGGACCATTAATCTACCTTCGGTCGTTTTCAATGAGTTTAATCGCGTTTCAAAAACAATGTGGGTCAACGCCACGGCCAGCCACGGGGCCGGTGTTATTCCTGGCACGCGAGCATGACCTTTCCTGCGTTTTCATTTCGATTTCGGTCCCCATTCATGTTGCCGCGTTACAGATAATACGGCGCGATAATGAGCGCGCGTACTCTTTTACAGACACGGCCGACTCGATGACGCTGGAATTTTTCGGTTCAGCGGGGGATGAATGGCAGAGGAGGGAGGGAAGGAGAGGTGTATACCGTCTGTCTGTGTATACCGTGACATTGCCCGACGTTATCGCCCACCCCCACAGTTTTACCTTTTGCAAATTATCACGGGCGGAGAAAGATCACCGGTCCAAAACGTCTGAATTAAAGGGTGGAGTTTTAGCCTTAAAACTCTCTTTCAACGTTTCACGATAGAGGTATTCTTTTTTTTTTGGGAGGGGAAGAGAGTAGAGGGGATACGGAGGGGATAAGAAGATGATTTCGAGAGGGTGATATTTGGTCCCCCTCGGGGAAATTCGAAAAGGTTGGATCGCAAATCTTCGAATTTGGAATTTTCGAATCGATTCAATTCGGCTGCATCTTTTCGCTCGACGTTATTCCCATGACTTCTCTCTGTGGGAAACGCTAACGTTTAATATTGAAAGGTACAAAAAATTCTTCGGGCGCCCTTCTTCTTCTGGGGAGGAAGTAGGAACAACGGTCCTTGCCCTCAGCGGCGTAGAAATGCCACGCTGAGACGCTCGAGTTCGAGTCTCGAGGGACATTTAAACTTTCGACCAGGATCAGATTCGAAAATTTCCATTTCATTAATAAGTTATTCCTCTCGTTTTTTATTAAAATTTCAAGGATGATTCGATCTTAAAATCTTCGTACTTTTAATCCAATAATTATCCGTTAAAATCCTACGTATACGTGATAAATTTTAAATACCGCTCTCTTTCCTTTCTCGAGAAAATTATTGCTGTATTTCAACAAGTTGTATCTTCGTCAACTGTTGTAAAAATTTACAATAGAAGAGCAAAAAATCAAAATTTACTCAATCTCAATCCTTGAGATCGAGTTCAAGGAAGTATCCCCTTCGTTCTACGCCAGTGCAAGATCAAGAAGGCCCCCTTGCTAGCATTCAGGTGGTTCGGCCCCCCCGATTTAAATGCCCAGGTATCCCCACAGCCGGATTCAGGTAAGGTAACTTCTCCAGACAGCCTTCTCCCTTTCCCCCTCCGCCCCTTGGCGCGCTCACGACTCAAGTCGTAGAGGAAGGGGCGAAGAAGGCAGAAGGAAAGGTCTTAGGAATCGGAAGGAGCGCGTGCCAGCTGCCGTTGGTCGAGGAGTAACCGACGTTTCGGCTTCTTGTTGCCATTGTTGGGCCACAAGGTCGGTCTCTAACGTCTTGGGGCACCATCGACCCCCCTACATTTACAACGTCTTAAGAATCACGCGATTTGACTCGTGCCTGGGTGGAGTAACGGTCTTTCGACCGAGAGATTCCGTTTCGATCCAAGATAAGAGTGGGATCATTCTTGGGGTTGGTAATAATGTAATTGCACGCCCAAGTTCGAAACGGTGAACGGTTTGGCTTGAAAGGGAGAGACGCACGTTTAAATATTTTTTAGGAAGAATTAAATTCGAGAAAGAGAGAGAGAGAGATTGATTCCTTCGCGATTTTATAGTTAAACAAATTGTAAGAGACAAATGGATAATTTTGTGGCTTGGTAAAATATTTTATAATTTTTATTCGTTCGATGATTATGAAATCATTAGATTGTGAATTTTGATAAGAATAATCAAAGTAAACAATTAATTTCGTAATTGTAGATTTCGTAGAACAATTGTATCTTTGCCTATTTGCTTCGTTTAAAACAATTTATTACTCGATAATAAATTTATTAAATGAAAGTGTTCGCGATTCTTATTAATGTTCGATATATGAATATTCTTTCGTTTCATCTAAAATATTTTTAATACGAATGCAGATATCGAAAAGCTGTATTTATATTTATTGATTTCCAGGAAATTATTAATGGAGGAGAGGAGAGGGAGGGAAGGGGAAACGAGCAATAGTTGTTATAAGGAAATTGCTATTTGAGGAGAAATAAACGAAAGGTAAATTACGTGTTAGCCGGACGTGAAAACGGATTTTTACAGAAAGGAAGGAATTCACGACAAAGCTACAAATTATTTCGATAATTAAACGGAAATTGGATTGTTGACGCGTATTAAATAGCTTACGAATAAACTGTTTAAAATAGTTGACGTTTTCCAAATGAATTATAAGAATGAAAATGATTCTTGCTACTATTAATGCAATAATGGATCGATATATAGGAATAATTCGAAGCAGTTGCACACGTGTTAAGATATAATATTCCTTTCTTTTTTTTTTTTTTTTCAATTTTATCACGACGATCAACAGAGAAATTCTACGAATTAACGTTATTTACAATATTACTTCATCAATCATTAATCGAAAATCTATACATCTTCAGACTCGTATCTTTCAATCTCTCTTCTCGTCAATTATCATTTCCAAACACGAAAAGAAATGCGAAATAAAAATATCGAGAAGTGAAACTAACAATTCGTAAACGAATCCCCGAACTTTGTAATGCGATAATGCGAAGGAAGAACGAGCATCGATGAAATTATCCCCGCTATAATGATTTTCGATTTTCGAATTTCGATTAAAATGTAAATAAATCTCCAATCGTTTTCACCCCCGATCGTTCCACTCTTCCATTTCCCTCCTCTTGGAAAGTTACTAAAGTCCGAAACCAACCCCTTGGATTTTCGTGGGAGCGGGAGCTCCACCCCCTTCGTGCCCCCGTGCCAAGCACAAGTCCCAGATTCACGGATTCTGAGAGTAATCAGCGGTGAAGCAGATCGAGAAGGCTTAACGACAGATTCCTCTCTCTCTCTCTCTCTCTCTCTCTCTGCTTGCTTTTTATTGGCCACGGGCTACTTTTCCAAGGCAGTTATGTAGATACGTCCGCAGCATATTGGCAACCGGCAGCCTCCAGGATTATCGGCGTTATTGTCGTTGGCATTCCGAGGTCTCCTTATGGCAGCCGGCCAACGCGCTCTCCGCGCTTTTTTGCCGTGCCTTGGGCTTCTCCCCATCTCGTGGCCGCCCATCTCTCGCTTCGAGATTACTTAATTATATTCAATTGCCAAAGTTCCGTGTTCACCGCCGTTTTGGCATGGCGAACGATCATCGCGTACGACCCGCGCCCGTCTCTCCAAGTCGCGGCAATTTTTCGAAAAGTATGCCAGCTAGCGAACCACGACGAGGTTCCGCTTCTTCTCAGCTCGTTATTTTTACGAACTTGTACATTTGTGATCCAGAAATAACGGAAATAAAGGGAAGACGCATTGCACCCTGTGGCTGACGAAGGCCTCGATATCGGTGGTTGGAAATGTCGCTATTGTCCCCCCTCCCCCTGGAGGTGGGGGGGAAAAAATGAAGGAAATGGCTACGTTTTACGTGATTAAGGTGCTCTTGTATCGGTCGATTACAGAAAATCTCGATCACAGATACCAATTTTGTGCGCTTGCTTTTTCAACAATAATCTAACTCTCTCTCTCTCTCTTTCTCTGTCTCTCTCTCTCGCTCTGGAAAAGGAGAAATAAATAAAGGAAAAATGGGGTATAGGAGAGGATGAAGATGGAAAGTCATCTCTGGATGGAATCTATCTGGAACAGATGCGGGGATTAGATAGACACGAAATGGGATCTACGTCGTTAAGAGCGTGTCTTTTGTTGCAGCTGGACCTTGGTCTACATTCGTGGCTGCGGAGTGCATGGGACGACACACCTTTGATCGTTCACGAAATCGGAAACACCTGGTTACTGCGAATCAATTTACAGAGCGGATGCTGATGAATTAAGAGACCGGCGCAGTTGTCTTTGACGATGCGCGTAGTTCCTTTAATTAAGATCGAATTATTCTGCGCCGTTACCAAAAGCAAAAACGGAAGAAAACAAAGGAACATTAAGAAAAGAGGAAAAGTTGTTAAATATTTTCAAGTAAATTCTTGGATCGATTAAACATTTTTCCCTGAAACGATTTCGCAAAGATCCGTTTCTTTATCCTTTCCTCTCTCATTCTATAACAACTCTTCAACTTTTTTAAAAAGATTTTCAATCACACATAAAGAATCTAAGGAGAAATTATTCGAAATCTCCTTCAGATTCCTCTAAAGCCGCGCTTTCGAATATCGAATACGTATCTCTCTCTCTCTCTCTCTCTCTCTCTCTAAGAAGATTCTCGCGAGCGAAAAAAAGAAAAAGAAGAAGAAAAAAGAGAGGAAAAAGAACGGGAAGAGGAAGCTCGAAGAGTAGTTCGAAGTGGCCGGGAGCAAAGCAGGATCTTTCCTTCTTGACGTTACGAAACTCAACGCGGCACGTCCGCGCGAGCCTCCGTGGAACGACGCGCGGCGAGCGGTGGTCCGATCGTTTGAGCCAATCACGCCGTGATTGAGTATAATGGACTTGCGTCTTGTCCCCCAGGCCAGTGGTTCTCGCTTCGTACGGGGACGATCCACCGTCCACCCTTCCGATCGTTGGACGCACGGGCGGACGACACTTGGGTTGGCCACCCGCTCTCTCGTAAGTGACTAGGGCACAGGATGAAGGCTGTGCCCGAGTGAGCGAGCTAGCCTGTTGGTATGATAATGAGGAAGGTGACTTCCGACGATCCATATATCGCGGAGAGCGGCCAAGGGAGAGCGAGAAAGACAGGCCGGTCGGGCGGGACGATGGCAAGAGACGGATGGATGGATAGATACGCTTCGAGGAGGGCAGGGAAGGGAATCACGAAACAGAAACAGAAGAGAGAACGTCGAGGCCGATGGAGGAGGCGTTTGTGTTATACGTTTATACGCAACGTTGGTTAGACCAAGGAACGGACACTTCAATCCACTGCAACACTCCCCCGATCCTACGATTTAACGTAAGCCTCTCTCTGACGGCTCTCTCCCTCCCTCTCTCTCTCTCTCTCTCTCTCNCTCTCTCTCTCTCTCTCCACCTCTCCGTCTCTTCCTTCCGCGGCTCTCGGCCGCAAATTGACATGAGAGACAGGACAGAGGAGAACGACGTGCGTCACCACGTCACGTGTGCACGCGAAACTGGCTCGAGGAGCGGAAGACTCTTCGTGGCCCGCGTCGACCGGGCCGAAAGAGCCCCGTCGAACCCAACTGTGTGACCGTCTGCATGCGTGCGTGTATGTGCGATGTTCAACGATGTCGTGGACGCTATCCGGAGAAGAGATGGAGAGGAAGGGAGGGGGAGGGACGAGCGAGGGAGATGGAAACGGTTGGCGAACGGAGAAGACGCGGAGGGTATCTCCTTGTGAGAGCAGACCTCTCTGATAGCCCCGGTACGGTGCGTGGACGAGGCAATTTTCCCAAACGCCGTCAATTCAGCTAACCAGCTAAATTCGCGAACGAGGCAGGGAGGGGGAGGGCGGGCGAAACGGGCGAGGAGAAAAAAAAGGACTCGGGAGCGAGAAACGAGGGAGAGAAACGGGCTGAAGTGGTGCGAATAACGCGACGCGTATTTGCATGAGAAGCAAAGGACTGGCTCTCTCGCGGATACGGTGACGCCGGTACAGGCCGGTTCCCAAGTGTCGGGTGAGCCACGGCGCGGTTAATCCAATTGAGTCAATTTGGGTTAACTTGAAGTCGTCTAAACAGCTTGTTTAGACGACCCATGATGCATGCGTAACCGCAGTGTATCCGGCCCTCTTCCTTCCTATTTTAACGAGACCTTTCCACTCGCGAGACATCGACACCCGGCCGACTCGACGACGATGAGGCTCGAGAAAAACTTTCGTTCGAAGGGGACGAGCGAAATTATTAAAGATCCCGTGTTTATGATAATATGGTCTTTTTCTCTTCAGGAATCTATTTTTACGAATCTATTAACGAATGCCATTGGCGCATCTTTCTGAAAGATGTGTTGTCTCGTATATATCTCGAGCTTGCACCGTCTCGCAGTGTATTTACTATAATATACAGCCTTGTGTTTTCGAGTTGGCCGTTTATATGACGGAAAGAATCGATTTCGATGACTGTCTGCCCGGATGGGGCAAAGGCGCGTCTAGCTAACCACCACCTTCGTGGATGATGTAGTCATTGAGCTCTATGCTGCTCTAGTGCGGAGCACGCGAGTATTTGCTCAGGGTACACACTAGACTCGCCTCCCCAGCTGACGTTGATTGAAGGAATAAGGGAAACGGCGAGCTCTCTCAAGTACCCACCACTACCACCATCTCGCCATCACCACCACCACCATCATCAACCGTTACGACCACCGGCACCCGGTATTACGGTCCTCCCTGTTGCAACCCCTGCAGACCGACCTCTAACCATCCTCCACCTCCTCCTCCACCGTCTCGACCAACTCCATCACCGACGTAGGATCATCGCAATGCGCGCCGCGTATCTTATGCACCGCCGGTGCAATGCGCCGCTTACATCGAAAATTCCTCCTCTTTCAGTCCACGCGTTAATTAAACAGAGTTTACGTGGTTATAAAACGAGACCTTGCGGCAGGACATGAAAGAAAAGGGAGCCGGTGGGGGAGAGAGAGAGAGAGAGAGAGAGAGAGAGAGAAAGGGGGAGGGAGAGAGAGAAAGAGAAACGAAAGAGAACGGAAGAACGTGGAAGGGGTGGAACGGTGGTGGACGCGCAGAAAGAACAAGAAAAAGTTTCCGCCAACCGTTGCTTGGTGGATGCGCCGAGATAACTGTGACAGGATCCATAACTGACGACGTGATCTCGTCGAGGAAAATCTGTCGTGAGACGGATCTGTCTAGACGGTTTGGGGATCTAGACGGATTGGTATATATATATATACATACATGAATATATATCCGAAATACCGCGAGACACAAGAGAAAATTCGAGGGAAGGCGTGAGGGAGGAGAGGAGGGAGAAGGAGGGAGGCGAAAGTGTGTATCGAGTTTGCGGCAATGTTAATGAGGTTACAATGGAAACACCTGGGGCGTGAGAATAACAGGGAAATAAAAATATTATCAAACGCGAATGTTAAAAGAGCGCGGGACAAAGGAAGAACGCGAGGGTGAGGGGAGGCGGAGCGAGAAAGAGTGGAGTGTAATAAACCTCATTAAGAAATTGAATGCACGCGCTCGCCGCGTCGTTGGAAAATGAATTGATCACGGGCTCGCGCTCGGCGTTTTGCTCTGCCTCGGCGGGACAAAAACAAAGAGGAAAGAAGCGGAAAATGGAAAGAGAGAAAGGAGGAAGAGAAGAAAAGAGGAGGGGAGGAAGAAAGGACAAAGACAAAGCAAAAGAAGAGAGAGAGAGAGAGAGAGAGAGAGGAAAGGTGGAAAAAAAGAGAACCGTGTGCGGTATCCCCCCGAGAGATACGTAGGCGGGTATCTCAGATCCGGAACTTGTCGACAATGGTACGGAAGGCGATACACCTGGACGATCGCGGGGAATCGGTCATTTATTGACCCGTCACACCTGCGCCAACCTGGCCTACGCGCAACGACTATACTTTCCATACGACGCGCCACGTGGTCAGTGAAGCTCGTCTCCTGAATAAGAGAGAGGGGCCTTGCCCATTCGTGATTATTATTCGCCCCCTCCCTCTCCTCGCCGACGCGATTATTTTTCTACATCGCTTTCGAATTAAGCAAATAATAACCAGAAACAACTGCGTGACTCTTCTTCCTCCTCCAAAGCCGAGGTTTTGCTATCTATCCACCTTTGTGCTCCTTGTGAGGGGAGGGGGTGCTTTCCTCGTTTTCGTGATTCCCAGGCAACCGCGCATCACGACTAGCGGAGCTAAGGACCACGCGGCCTTCCTCGCTCGAGGAAAAGCCTTTTTCAATGAGAATGCTAATTAGCGTAGGGTAGCATGCGCCGTCATGGCCCGTGTAAAAAGGAAAAATGTTTTTTTCCTTTCCATCCTTTCCCCCTTCGTCCCCCGCGTTTCCGTTCCGTTCACGGAACTGACTGAGCGCGGGGGCTGAGCTCCTTCTACTCGCGATTTCTCAGAAAATAGGGTGCCGTCTTGTTTCCCAGCGGGGACGGCGATGCCAAGTATGCGCGCTTCGTTCGATGGTATAGGTGTATAGGAGCAAGCGCTTGGTAATTTATATTTATTGGATACCGTGTCTCTAAATAGCTCGGCTAATCTTGTCTTGTTAACGTTGAAATTCTGGGAAAATATGACACGATGGTGGAACACTTGGCTCGCGCCAGTGTTCGCAGCTCTGTATGCAAACCCTGTATTTGATACAATGATACTATTTCAAGTATCGCTCATTGAGTTATATCGCGAGCGAGTTTTTTTAACTTGGCCAATGTTCGACGAAAATTCATTACATTCGAAATATCGTTTTCTTGATAATAATATTTCAATCACGTTTAAACAAAATGTTATACACGAACAATAAGTAGTAGTAGATTTGATACGTAAGAATTGTTGAATCGATCCTTCGAGATAGAAAAAGAAAAGAAAATAGGTAACAACTCTTGCTTTAACAAAAGGTGGTTTTTCGTGTATCAAAATTCCATCGAATTTTAAAGACCATGATAAACCAATAACTTAAAAAAGTTTCAATAAAATATGACAAATATCAGGAATTCGATTAATTCAAACCTCCCTCCGGCCCATATTAAAATTCTCATTGTCATCTCGCGGCAAAATTCCACGCACGATCCCGCCATCAGCATCGAACCTATCGATCGTACGTAGGCAATTACAAATCGTGACGAGAGGACGTCGCCGAATTTCCAAACAACTTTGGCGTTGTTGCAGTAGGGGGTGGTCGAGATCGAAGGATCGCGGTGGATTCAAAAGGGTTGACCGTGTTCGAGAAGTTAGACTAGTCGGAGGTGGCAGGATATTAGCTTAAAACGTGGCGTGTTTAAATCTAAGGCGTCTAACGGCGGTGTGTTGATAATAGGCCGGCTCGATTTGACAAGCAAAGTGGCTGAGAAGACAAATGACTCCTTTAATCGGAGCGCTCGCAAGCCATCGATCGTCCTACGACCTTTAAAAGTCCTCGATCCCCTTCACCCCCCTGTGTGTGTGTGCGTGGGTGCGCGTGTTCCTTCTCATCCCTTCAAACTGATACCTTCGACGTCATTAAGCGCACCAACTTACCGCGTGGCTCTCATTAAGCTTTAAGTCGAACATAAGTAAGACGACGCGGCAAATGGTCGGCCGGGTGTTAATGACACGTCGTTCTCACAAATTAAAATTGCGAAGTAGACGATTAAATGGACGCCGAAAGGGGGGGAGGGGTTGGGAGGAGGTTGCCTTCTTCAAACTTATACGGATATTCGAGTGAAATATTGCGATATCTCGGCGAACTTAAACGTATGCGTTGTTTGTTCTTCGTCTTCTGGTTGCTGGATCGAGTTATTTTGTTATTCGAGCTGTTTAGAGAAGATCGTACGGGAAATGAAAATTGTTGGTCAGTTTCCAAGCGTAATTTTCAGTGTACACAATAGGATTCTTACGAAGGTTGCTCGAGCATGGAGCTAATTATCTGACAACTACGAGGTAGCGTAGGAGGCATTATGTCACCGTTTCGTGATTTACGCAGTGCCGTGTAATCTGTGTTCTCCTCGTGTCCGTTCCAATTGTTTCGCGATTCGCGGAGAAATTCTCGAAAAGGTATTTTTAATTTACTCTTTTCACTCTTGTTTCTTTGAATTGAATTCTAATTTTGAAACAATCACGACTTTTTTTATCGAGTATATATAAAAATTTGTAAAACATAGAATAAAATAAAATAAAATTTCGAATAACCAAAGTATTTTTCTCCCTATAAAAAAGTTGCCTCCTTCAAACTATTATCATCTCGTTAATTAATTCTAATAAACAAATGATTAAATTTTTTCAATCGAAACGATTGAAAACGCGATAATTTTCATCTTAACGGAATTGCAGAAATCGGATCGCGTTTGTGCGCGCGGCAATGTGTGCATTCACTCCATTCGCCGTTCATCTTCCCATCCATAATAGCCTGGTCTTCGACGTTCACCTCGTAACCTCAACAGCCGAAACTCTTCGGCATCATGCAAACCGCTTATGCCGAATTGACCGCATACCGGCTTACCTATCGTCACGCGTCCGTACCCCATTACGAATCTCCGATTTACGAAATAAGCCATTACGCAGGCCGAATATAGCAGGCATAACAATGTTGTGACACGTTCGCGACACGTCGGTGTGTCTGTGTGTCCCCACATATGCGCGCAACACATATCCGGGGGTCGGGTCAGTTCTCAGGGCTATCATTGCCTGTCGGCCGGAAGACTCACTTAGACCCGTCTTGAGTTACCCCTCTTCGTCCCTTGCCATCGTTCCTCGACAAACTCACGACCATAATCCCTCCTTCCCTTTCGTACGCTCCGTCCCTCTCTCTCTCTCTCTCTCTCCCTCTCCCACTTTATCTTTCCACTACCAATCTCCGTTCTCTCACCCCTATCGTCTCTCTGTCTTCTTAAGGAGAAACCACTTGTCGGAAGCTCATCTCGGCTCCCAGCGGATCTCCTTTTCTTCTTCTCCGGTCAAGACACTTGCCTTGCGGCTTACCACCGAGGGAAAAAAAAAAAAGGAAGGAAAGGAGGAAGGAGGAAGAAAGGAAAGAATAAAGGTGGAAAAGGAACGAGGAGGAGGAGAAAAAGGTATCTCTTCACAGGGACACCGTTTTGTAGCCGAGTAGGACCGCTTACCGGCCTTTGAACGTTTATGGTAATCGAGCCACTTGCATCCGCGGCCACCGGACCTTCGGCAGGGGAATCTTTTGAGGCCCGTACTTTTTCTCTCTCTCTCTCTTTCTCTCTCTCTCTCGACGGCAATTAAGTAAACGTAAGTGTGCAACGATTGATTCAACGCGATGTCCATGATACCGAATGTCCCCGTGCGGCCGCGTCCGGCTTTGCATCCGCTCGTTTGTCGTGGCCGTCGTATCAAAGCCTGTTCACGATCTTTCTCTCCGTCCCTCTTCCCCGCTCCTCCCTTTCCTTCGTGCGATCTTAATTAATTTAAACTCGATCGAATTTAACGGACGGCTGGTTAAACCCTCACGTAATACAATACATACGCTCATACACTCATACCTGGAACAGGATTTATTTTTCTTTTTTCCTCTCTCTCCTCCTCCTCCAATCTTCGATAATTACTACGTCTACGCGAGAGAGAGAGAGAGAGAGAGAGAGAGAGAGAGAGAGACGGGAGCAATTTTATCAACTAACTACGATTCCTTGTTATATTATTTCGATCTTAATTTGTGCCGTGTATTTTCATTATTCAGGGATCCTCGCGCCTTAACGCTTCAATATTTTCATTATTGTTACGCGACCGATCAAACGGGGGAGAGAATTTTTGATCTATCGAACGGGAGCAAGAGTGGGAGGGAAGAGGGGCAGAGGATGGCTCGTCGCTTTTGATTCAACGGCGTTGAATAAATCCCCGCCACTATCCCCCGCGGAACGACGATATGTATCGATAATTGAACGATTTAAGTGCTGTCGTAGCTGGCTCGTAGCACGTTATCACGCGCCTTTTACCTTTGCCTTCCTTTGATTACAGCCACTCGCTCGCGCCGCGGCTTATTTATGTTAAGCGTACACGCGCTTAATTAGCGCGCGACCGCCGCGAGAATAATTGGTTTCGGCTCGATTTCCACCGGGTTTCTCCGCGCGTGTACGCGCGTGCGTGCGTGCGTGGGTACAGAGGACAGAGGATCGAAATTTTTTCTCCCTCGCGGCGAATGGAACTCTTTCGTTTTTCTCTCGAAACGAGTTTTGAAACGAGCATCGAATAATTAGGGGGAGGGACGGAATATTATTTTCTGAAATTCTTCAAAAGCAGTAATTTTTCAATTTTCGACGAGGGGACGATGACGAGGAGTGAAAAATTGTTAAAAAAAAAAAAACAAAAAAAAGAGGAAAGAAAAATGGATGCAGTTGTAAAGTGGGACGCTTCTGGGAAAACGCGATGCCGTTATTTCGTTTCGCGTCTACGAGGAAAACATTGTTTCTACGAGGAAAATAACTTCGTTTACGAAGCAAAGTGTAATATTACGGTTAAAAGGTGTGGAGCGTGCGAGCGCATCTCAATTCCTCGATTACGTGACAAGAGCGTTAATTACTTCCATGGAACGCAAACTTATTTCAAGGCTGTCGCAAGAACATGCATGTTTCGCGATACTCGCGTTTTATCATTAAACATTTTACATTTTTTCCGTGTCTTCAAGAAACTTTTAAAAACTTTTACTTCAATTTTCAAATTTTCATTAAAGAAAATTTCTTCCTTCTTAAGATTTCACCTCATCAAAAAGTTAAATCTAACCGAGCGAAAGAAAAAAGAAAATCAAATGTTTCGTTTAAGACGAAACGAAATTTCAAAACGGGAGAAACTTTCGAGGATCCCCTCGAAAATATATCTTTTGAAGAAGAAAGGGAAAGGGGGGGAAAAAGGGGGAAGAGAAAGAGGGAAGAGAATACGAGAGAAGGAATAGCGACTATTTTACGCGCGCATTCATGGTCGACCGACGATGACTGTCCCAGAGAATTCTCCCGGGCGCTTTGTCGCTCTAAATACGTAATCACGATACATTAGACCCACCCAGTGAGCGATACGCGAGCGTCCGTCGCGCAGCAAACTTGTTGCGGATTCACGGCACGACGAAGAACAGAGGAAAAACGAGGCGTGTGGGAGGCGTACGAGCGATCCGCGCGCGCTCCTCCACGTCGGTGCACGCGTGCACACGCGTGACTCAGACCCGCGCACGCTGGTAATTGCACGGCCTGGCCGCGTGTGCGCGTCAGCCATTGTGCGTTTCCGTGGCGGATACTACTCCTTTTACTCTTTACCGAGTATTCGCGCGTGTATCTGTCACTCTAAGCACCGTGAATTTCCTCCTCTCTCCCTCCCTCTCTCTCTCTCTCTTTTTCCATGGAATTATCTGGAATTATCGTCCACGAATTTGACGGAGAATTTTGAAAGAGAAGCTAGAAGATAATTATATATATATATATATGTATACGAATAATGCTGGAATTTGACGGAGAATTTTGAAAGAGAAGTTGAAAGATAATTATATATATGTATACGAATAATACGCTGGAATTCGACGAGTTAAAAGGTTGAAAAGATTTTTACAAATTGCGATAATTAATAGAAGTTTATCGATCAAAAATCTTGGAAATTAATTTCGCAGTTTCTTAAAACTTGTGAAATTTTCTTCCACGTGACGTTTCGACGGGAGGCCAGTTTTATTCAGATTTCTATTCAAACGAGAGAGATAAAAAAAAAAAAGTGGCGGGAATATCTTGCGCTTCCAACGAGTGAGAACGCGTAAAATTTCGAAGCGCGTCCTCCCGCAAACAATAAAATGCTTTTATAATACACTTTGTTACGTTGTGGCTTGTTGTGGGCTCACGCGGGGCGTTACGATCGGTCGGTTTACTGCCTTCGAATTTCTGGCGGACAGAAATTCTTTTACGGCCTTCGTCGCTTCGACTTCGAGACTGAGAAACTGTGCACGTTTCATCCTAGTAAATGTATGAAGCGGTAAAAAATTTTCCTAAAATTTATGGCCACGAGATGAGAGCGTAGAGACGAGAGAGAGAGAGAGAGAGAGAGAGAGAGAGAGAGAGAGTAGTATAAGAGAAATGGAAAAAGAAAAGGAGGAAAAAATGAGATTGAATGGGAAATACAATTCATTAGCTGTTTCGTGAATTACAATACGCAATGGCCATTGGTTATTTCCATATTAAGATGTCGAACAGAAGAAACAAAGTTTATAATTACACTGTATGGAATATTTAAAATTCTATTACACAATATTTCATTTTCATCGTGAATTATGCGATTGTTCTGAATTTGTCGTGAAAAAAAATTTCAACTTGGTTATCGAAGACGAAGAATATTTTTTCCCTCCTGCCTCAATGAAGGTCCCGCGTTTGTTTTATTGCGGCCGACAATGGTCACGGAATATCGAGTTAGATTTAACTCATTTGTTAATTAACGTACAAGTATATCCCCACTGTTTCCATCGTTAAGTTGAAAAGAGGATTTATTCGTTTATAAAGTTCGTATCGCTTATTCAAGCTATCCTTTTTACTTTCTCCTCCTATATTCTTCTTTTTTTTTTTTTTTTTTTTTTTTTCTTTCCTTCCTTCCCTCCCTTGATGTTCCTCGCCTCTTTTCTCTCTCTCTCTCTCTCTCTCTCTCTCCACCCCTCAGAAGAAAAAAATAACTGCGACGAAGGAACGGGTTAATATTTCATCAATCCGCGACCCCTTTAACGTCCTCCGTTGCATCAATTAGATACAGTGGACGTAGACGCTGTTGGTAATCGCTTGAAATAATAAACAGAACTTGAAGCCCTCCCCTCCGCGAAAGGGTCGGAGAAGTTTGCATATTTTGTTACAAGTATTCTTTATTCCCCGCATGTAACCGTTATTTTAAACTTGCGCACGGTACAACTTAGGAATGTAATGCTTGCCATTGACCGATTCAGTTTCGAATATACAGCGAAGAAAGATGTAGGGTTGGAATTAGTGAAATTTCTATTATGTTATTTCTAAACCCCTTCTCCCGTTGATCACAGCAATTGTAAATATCGGATCGATATGCAGATATGCACACAGGGAGGCATACAGTATGATATACTAGAATTTGAATTTGATAGGTCAATTTATTCGCATCGCATTCGATGTATCGCCGTTTACATCGAGGAGGAAGAAATTTGCTACGTTTAAGCAGCTTAGCCATACTAAACCGTCCCATTAAGCGTTATTTGAATTTGATTAATATCGAAATATTGTTGAGAAGAAGAGGAGGATTTCACTAGAGAAATCTACTATAAATACGTATTATACGATATATAGTCCAAAGTTTATCATCTACAAAATTTAATATCTATAAAAAAAAAAGAGAAAGAATCTAATTTAATTCCTCTGTTCCCCGTTCGAAGACGATATTTCAAAGAGAAATTTACTCGAAAGAAATATCACACGAATATATTATTTTTTCTTTTCTTTTCTTCTTCTTTCAATCCGAGAGAAGACTTAATCGTTCAACTTGCGCCCGTTCAATCTCCCTTCCTCACAATCTTCGCAACTTCGTTTCCGTCTCGAAATCGCGAGGAAAGCAAAACGAGCTGCGAAAAAACGAGAGATTTTCCATCTCTGATGCTCCACCGATCCTTGAGCCGAGGCTCTCCCTCCCTCCCCTCTCTCGACTCTTCCGTAATCGCCGTTAACGAGCCCTGTGTCCGTAATCCGAACATTTCGGAATCAATCTCGATCGGCAAGCAATTCGAGCGAGTGGAAATGGCGCTTTTCGATTCTGGCCGATGGCCGATGCGGTGGCCCCCGGCCGGCGGCGGCGGAGGAGGAGGGGGGAGGGAGTCAATTAAGACATCATTTCCGGCCCCAGCGTACAATGATGCGTCGACGAAGGCCGGAACACGGGGTTCCGCACCTTTCGAGTCATCGCGGTGCCCGATGACCACTCGAGCCGAGCCCCGAGTCACATCCTGGCTCGGTTCCTCCTCCGTGTTTGTGTATTGGACCAGGTATCGCAACGTATTGCCGATATATAAAACAAACGGGCATATACGTGATTGTAACAAAACAACGGACGTCCGGACGACAGACAGTCGCACAGGTATCGTTCCCCTTAATACGACACCTTCTCTCTCTTTCCCTTCTTCCTCCCTCTTTCTCCGTCCCTCGACTTGCTGCTTTCCCTGTCCCCCTCATCAGGTCGCTCCGTCTCTTTCCGTCCAACGCCTCCGTTCATTGTCTCCCTGCGAACCTTTCCACCACGTAGCTGATCAGATCTCTCTCTCTCTCTCTCTCTCTCTCTCTCTCTCTCTCTCTCTCTCTCTCCTCTTCGCCCTCTCCTCTATATGGCTTTTTCTATATCTTTTCTCCACTCCCTCCTTCCCCGAGTCCGAGCATCCTCTGTATGTTTCTCTGTCGCTCTCTGTCTCGTCTGACCGATTATAGAGAGAGAGAGAGAGGAGAGGGACGACGCGAACCACGGCCCCGTTTCCTCTTGTGAAAAGTGGAGGTTTCCAGCCGAGGTTAGCTTGGTCCAGCGCACACCGAGTTTCCGGTCACGTTTCGTAATACGGCGAGAATCTTGTGTCGATGGAGTAACACGGGTGGGGGGGGGGGATGGAAATTTAGGGGGAATATTAGGGGAGGGGAGGGTGGCTTGGATCGGGTTACGGGGCACGGGGAAAGGATTTTCGGGGATGGTTTATCGATGGTAATTGGCGGCTTCTAATAATTAGACGCAGACGGGGATGAGGTTTCCACGGGGCTGTGTCGATTGATCGATCGACAAGAGCACGTTCTATCGTGTTAGATTCGTGTGCAGCGGATAGAGAGTTTCGATTCGGTTAATTTTCTTCCGCTTCTTTTTTATAGGAGCTGCTTGCATCGGCTTCCTCGCGTTTCTTCTAATCGCTCTTTCTTCGTATTTCACGTCGTTCACGAGAGAGAGATAGAGAATGTATTTTATCGGTTGATTGAACAGAGTAATTTCGTAATTTTGATTCTGAAGATTTTATGGTTTTATATATATATATATCTCGTTGTTTCGATAATTTTTAATTCAATGTACGAGCTAATTTTTCCAAATTAAAAAGATACAGATGAAAGATTAGAGGAAATATATCCCGTTTCAAAAATTACATTTAACGTGCTTTGTTAAAAAAGTTGCATTCGATAAATGGCGAATACAGATCCATAACGAATTTTCAACAACGAAGCTTTCGTTCGTTGTTGTCGTGTCTTGAAAGTCTCGTCTCGCCCGTTTTCACGTTGCGATTTCCCCCTAGGCCCTGGCCGAGTAATGTTTTCTAAACATCCGCGAAAAATCACTTTTTCACCCGTCCTCTGATTTCCAATATCATTTTTCGTCGTTTCGCCGACCGGCAGCGCAGCAAGAGCGCAGTGGTGTGCGCAGTAATGGAATAAAAAAAAGAGGGTAAATATTTTTTTGCCTCGGCTTTCTCTCCCCATTCGGACCCGTCTCACACACTCCGCCCTGTTGTTTCAAACTCCATTATCCAACATTACCATTGCTCGCAAGAGAAGAAATCTGATATAATGTAACCGTAATAAAAAGTTAGTACGCCTGGATAGAAAATTGAACATATCGAATAAAAATCGCCCTTCCTCTCCTTTTCTTCTTTCTTCCTTTTTTCCTCCCCCTTTTTCGTTTGATCCCTGCATTAGTTCTCTCTCTCTCTCTCTCTCTCTCTCCTTCTCTTTCTCTCGATCGATCGTTCGATCGATCGATCGATCGGGCGCCGAGTGAAAAATCGAATCAAAATTATGAAGGAAAAGCGAAATTGTTTCGCATTTGCCCTCCCTAGTCGTATCGAGACTTCGTATCGCGGCACGGAGCGGAAGAAGCGAGAGCTCATTTCCTCCATGAAAGTGGAAGCTTCCACAGTAAGGATACCTGGTCCAGTGGATACGTACTTCCGCCGCCTATTTGTCGCGCTTCGGGGACTCTACCAGAAAATTATATTGCCTTTTCGTCGTTTGACACACCTCGTGATATATTCCGGTCGTGATTAAACCATGAATTACTTCCTTTCCCACTTCCTTCTCCATTCAGGAAGACGTCGCTTTTGGTGATTGAAGGTATTCTTGCAACCGTGGTGACGTTTATTGACAGAACGTATGCTTATTTCGGATATCATCGAAATCGTCTTTAAATATCGTATGCGGAGCATACGAGGGTATAATGCAGAGAATAATCGAAGAATAACGAACATTTCGATATTCAATATTCAACTATATTATATAATAATTATATATTATATATTCAACTATAAATATATTCATCTATTTACTTTTTAATTGTTTAATTTTAATTTGTTGTTTCATTGATGTGCATTTGAAAAAGATAAAAGTTATTTTTTTCTAAATATAAATTCGCGTCTTGGTGTTAAAGCGTCTTGTAATTGGCTCGAGTACCGAAAGAAGAACGATTCTTTCTCCGCGAAAAGACGTTTAAAGAGACGACACGATCTCTCTTGGACACGCGAAGGAACGAGTTCTTCAGGACTCAGGAAGCAACGAGTCGAGTGGCTAATAAGCTTGTGTTAGGATGAAGGCGCGGCGAAGAAAGAGACAATCCGCGCCACTCGAGAATATTACTCGCTTTTCTTTTTGCCCCGTCTTTTTCCATCGCTCGTACACTTCCTTCTCCGTCCCCTGGTCCGTCGTCTCTGGACCCTCGGGCGAAAGATGAAAAAAAAAAAAAAGAAAAAACAAGAAAGAAAGAAAGAAAGAAAGAAAAAAGAAGAAGAAAAGAAAACGGGAAGGAAAAACGAAGAAGGAAAAAGGAAGAGGTGGTAAAAAGCGTGCCTCCTCGACGCATTCAACTCGACGCAGCTTTCTTGAATTCCTGAAGGCAACACCCACACCTCCCCTCCTTGTCGAAACGAAAGGACCTAGGGTACTAAGTTCCGCGAATGCCTCCGCGTCTCAAATCGTACTTTACTTTTGTCCATTCCACGCTCGTTCCTCCTCCTCCACCTACGCGTCTTTTCTTCCGTGTAGAAAAGGAGAAGGAGGCAAGGTTGGAGGAAAAGAAGAAAAGCAAGTGGAGGACATTCAGGAGGCACCTCTTTCTCCTACTCCTCTCATCTTCCTCCTCCTCCTCCTCCTCCTCCTCCTCCTCCTCTTACTTCTCATTCTCCTTCTTCATTCTACTCCTCCGACTTCTCGTGTCATCACGAAAGCCAACAGACAGGAGAGTGGTAAAAGACCACTGAGGGGTTGCCCGAACGAGGAAACTTGCCGGTAGAAAGAGGAGGCGAAATAGAATAGAGAGAGAGGAGGGAATAGAGAGAGAGAGAGAGAGAGAGAGAAGGAGGGAGAGTGTTTTTTTCGCCATTGTCCAACGCGCATCAAGAACAAGAAAAGCTCTTCTGACGACGAGTAAGCGCGCACTCGACATTAACGTTGGAGTTCGAGGCATCCAACGGGGCTCCTCTTCCACCGGATACCTCTTTTCTCTTGGTCTTCTTCTATTTACGACGTAAGTAGCACGAGGATCCGTATATATATATATATACACACCGTGCCGCGCGTTCTGATTTCTCTAAGTAGCACTCTCCCGATGGAGAACGACACAGACGAATAGAATGACGAGCCACGACGACTACGACTACGATTACGATTACGACGTGGGTAGACGAAAGGTTTCTCTGTACGGCTAAGCCCCGTCGCCCGGAAGACGAGTTGAAGAAGAAAGATAGGGAAACGGCGCAGGAAAGTGTTTCCGATAGGAGGTGGTGGTGGCTGCATCCGACCGTCTGCAGCGCCGTCCTTTGTGCGATACCCGGCAGCTTGTGCAGGGATTACACTCGCGTGTACGTTGCATTAGCGATGCCCGAAGAAAAGCTTCTGCTCTGTGGAAAGGGTACGGATGAATGGGGTATTTTAGCTAACGACCGAACTAGAGCTTCGCGAGGGCATTAATTTGACGATATGATTAACTCGAACGAGTGGATGATGGTGGAGCAGCTTGAATCGTGGCCGACTTACTTTCGTCGGCGAACGTTCCATCAGACACGCGATTTATTCGAGCGATATATATATATATATATACGTTTCTTTCTACACGTTGGGAAAACGTGTTATTCCAAGGATTTCCAAACCCCTGGGAATGTTTAATGCGAAGTAATCTCGTTTATGAAAATATTTAAGAATCGATGATCATGTACCTTATACATTCGTAGAATTGTAGAATTATTATTTTATTCGAATAATAAATATTTTAAAACCGATTCATTTCAACTCGATTATGGCCAATCATATATATATATATATATATATATCATTTGCACGCTCGTATTCACTTTTTATACAGATTCAATAATATTCAAAATACTATTCTTCACATTATCGTTCACTATCGACGAATCTCAAATAAAATCACCTCTCGAACGAGACGAACTTATAGAAACGAAGACGAAGAAAAGTGTGGGAGTAATATCTTTATAAAATAATTCTTGAACGATCGCGGATGCAGACGGTGCGAACTGGGTCGAAGACGCGGGAAACTTTGCCAGCCGGCCGAGTTCTCGTCGGGTAGATCTCTCTCTCTCTCTCTCTCTCTCTCTCTCTCTCTCTCTCTTTCTCATCGCGTGTAAACGGGGTTCCGGATCAAATAGCGTGGCGAGACGAAGGAGACGCGGAGACGAGGGAGAAGGAAGTAATACGCGATAAGGGAACGAGACGAGGGACCGTCCTCTCGAAAGTTCGTCACCGTTACGACGAAGGGATTATATACATACGCTTGTGCCACGAGAGTGCCCCCTTCCGTGACTAACATCTTGGTGGTAAAGTGGCGTAAGAATAAGGTTTACGCCGCTCTCGCTTGTAGACGACGCCTCGATGCTCGAGGATTCGCCGCCGAGTCTTCTTCTCCGGGAGCAGAAGGATGGAGATGGAGATTCGTGGAAGATGGGTGGAAGATGGGGGGAGGGGGGAAGGAGGATGACGTTGGGCTCGTAAGCACTCTCGCAAACGATGACTCCACTTCAACTTCCGACCGCCCATCCTCCTCCTCCTCCTCCTCCTCCTCCTCCCTATCTCTCTCCCTCCCTCCCTCTCCCGAGGACGCGCAAGGAATGCTCGAGTGTCGCCGGTATATCCACCTTACAAGGGGTGCTCAAATAGCCTCTTGCAAGAAGAAGCTCAAACATATATCTTGGAAAGAAAAATCGAAGGAAAAAGGTGGGAGGGGAGAACCTCCTCGCCTTCGTTTTCCTACCGAAGTTTTTCGCCGATTTTCAACGACCTCGTTCAAAATTCGTGCCTCGAGGCACGTGTTGCTCGTCCGCTTGTAAACCGGCCTACGTACAATAAGGTTATTATTTGGACATCAATGAGGGATCGGAGCGTTTACGTCGGCGCGCGTTAATTACGCGGGTAATGTTGTAATTTCGAACGGTCAATTAGCGGTGGGGAGCGAGAGAGAGAGAGAGAGAGAGAGAGAGAGAGAGAAGGAGGAGGAGCACGCGCGGAGTAATATGCATTACGAAATGATCTATTAGAAACAGAGCGGGCCGGCGGGCAAGCCGGAAGCTCGGGCAATTTAAACGAGAGAGTCGATAGCGGGGAAACGAAACCGCTTGGTCGCGCAAAAGCAAACAGGACTGCGGGCCGGAGGTAGGTACGGCAAAGTTCCTCCAACCCCCTTTCGAGGACCATTAAACGCAATTACGCTTCCTGGTGTCGTCTCTGACGATGCTCGATCGGTCTGATTGTGCGTCGAGATCGTGGAGGCAGCGTGTTCGTGCTGAGGGTGAGATGGTGTAACGAGGAGATCAACGAGGAGGCGGATAGTGCGGGCCTGGTTGGAGCGAGAGAGGTTGTATGAGAGGAGGATGTATAGACGTATGGATAGATAGGCGGAGGTGGAGGAAGACGACGGGGCGAAAGGAGGAAGGGGGAGGGGGACGATTCGAAGGAAAGACGCGCGATGGGAAGAAAGGAGGAAAGAAAATACGAGGGTGAATTCGAAGCGCGGACGTATTGAGCGGCCGAGTTTTCGGAATCTTCCCTCCACACCCTTCCCTACCCCCTTCACGGGGGTATTGCTTGAGGAGCCTCGAGTGCGCCGAGGGTGCGTGCATTGTACGTCGCCCATCTTATATGCACCACCCACCCAGCCCACCCCCCGGAGCTAACCCCCTCCCCGCCTCCCCCGTCCACCTTATACTTGCACTCTTTGTTCTTCGCGGTCCCCCTCGTCCTGGCCCTCGTCCTCCTCCTTCAATTCCTGCTCCGTGTACACGCTCATACGACTTCGCACCCCTTCGTGTATATCGTCTACGATGGGAGAGACAAGCTTCAGAGGCTGGCAGGGAGACGCTCGAAGAACAGGGAGAAAAGAAGTGCGCGGATTCTCGAGGACGAAGGGGGCTACCGTCTGTGCTAAGGGGGTAGAAGGATGTTTTAAGGAAGGTACATTCGGGAAGTGAATCGTTATTCTTCGCCGTCTCTACTGTCCATGCTCGATTTACTTTTTCCTTTTTCCTTTTTCTTTTTTTTTTTTTTTTTTTTTTTTTTTTTTTTTTTTTTAAGAGACGTTATTTCCGTTATTTCCGAACGTGATTCAACAATACGAGGAAAAGTGGTGGATGATCACGCGAAAATCGGTCAACTTTCTTCGATACGTTTCCGTTCCAATAAATCTACGCACACACTCGGATTTTCATTTCGAGTGATTTTTGTACGTAACGTTGTTCAGAGAGGGAGGAGGAGGGGGAAAGGGTCGTTGTCACGGAGAAACACTGTTACACTGGAGAAGACACCGTTTAGAATATATAAGAGAATAATTCGAGAGAGAGAGAGAGAGAGAGAGAGAGAGAGAGAGAGAGAGGGAGAGAGAATCGAGAATCCAAGCCGTGGAAGATGATTCGGAAAAGCTGGGAAGGGGTTGGCGTCTTCTTAAAAGAATCTCATCCGCTGTCCTGATTCCGCGCGTCAGAACTCACGAGAGGAACGGCGCAGTCAGCGCAGCGAGGCGTGATTAAGAGGAATAATGAAAGAAATCTGCAACGCAAGAAGCGTTCCTCCTCCTCCTCCTCCGTTCCTGAACCCGCCGCCTTGGTCCCTGGCGTCTGGTGAAAAATGAAATCTTTGTTCTCCGAAGCCGGCGGCCTAGGCACGCCGCACGCTGGGAAACCAGGGTAAAACTCCGTGGTGATGCTCGTCGTTTCCGAGCGTGGAACACCACCCACCAGTTCTGCGCGGGGGAAGAAGGAGGAAGAGGTGGGGCGGTAATCGGAATAGATAGAGACTTTCCTAGAGACAGGCCAAGGAGAATGGGCCATTCATGCACGGGAAACCGAGTGACTTGGTAGTTGGAGGACCGCGGGATTGTAATACGTCTCCGGCCTCCGTCGTGGAGATTACGTCGTCTCTGTGTGTCCCGCGGGGCTGCAATATCTTGCATCCCCCTCCCACCAAGAGTTGGTGCACTCCTCTCCGTTTCCTCTTCCCACTTCCCGCCTTTTCCAACCAGTCCGTCTCCACGTCCGTTCACGTCGTCCTCCTGCTGCTCTTCGTACTTGCTGCTCGTCATCGACGTCGTCGTCGTCGTCGTCGTCGTCGTCGTCGTCGAAGGAAAAAAAAAAAAAAAAAGAAAGAGGAGAAAAAAAGAGGAAAGAAGAAAATCCAGGAGTGCCTGGCGGAGTGAACGAAGCCGCGGGAGATGGAGGGCTGGAGGACAGTGGGGCGAGAAGCAGGAAAAACTGCATCCGTTCGAGTCACATCCGCGAACCCCATCGGGTCTTAAGAAATCAATTAAACGAAGAGAGCCTGCTGCTGCTGCTCGGGGAGGGAGGACGAGAGAGAGAGAGAGAGAGAAAGAGAAAGAGAGAGACGGAAAGGCCGAAGAAGAGAGGTGGGGAATCAGCTAAGGGACGAGGGAACGGGAAGGATAGATAAAGGGTGAGCGAACAGGAGTGGGATGGAAGGAGAAGGAACGACAACGACGGGGAGGGGCAAGTAGTAGGAGGTAGGCCGCTCTCTGTCAAGTGGATGAAGCGGGGAAAGACGAAAAGACAGACGGCGAAAAAGACGGAATTCGCAGTAATCAGGGGATCTTTAGATATATATATATATATATATATATACATATACACACACTCTTCTTTTCCCTCCCACTAACCCCCTCGGATTCTTCTCATCTATTTCGTCGCCTGCAATCCTATCCCTCCCCTCTCCCTCCTCCTCATCCCTGGCTCCCCCTCCCCCTCGGTTTCTTTTACCTTCCGTCTCGGTCCCACTCGGTGTCCCACGATTTCTCCTCTGAAGGGTGAAGAGTTCATCAAGCCACGGATAAGAAGAAGGATACCGAAGTTCGGCCAGTTTCGCGGCGGAGAAAGAATAATAATATCGCGGCCAAGAAAAACTGAAGCGGTGCTTCAAAGTGTAGCGCCGGCAAAGTTTTCCTGGGCTGGCCCCGTGCAAGCGCGCCCGGACGGGGGAGGGGGAGGGGAGGAGGGAGGGCTTTGAATTTAACCAGCAAAACGGCGGCACCATTCGAGAAGAACTTGTAATACATTTTAATTCCACCATCGTTTCATCGAACCGGTTAGGAACCGGTTTAAACAGGTTGAATAAGAACGAAGGAGGAATAAGCCTGAGAAATGGATCCCCGATTTCTGCCGCGCGACGAAGAGTAAACCGAGCGGCAGAATCTGTGCGTCTCGTGCAAACGAAATAGAGATTAATCGTCCGTCCGGGGATTTTAAACGTGGAATTTAACCCGGTGGCTCCGTTCCGACTCACTTCTCCGCTGATCTCGCGCGGAAATAATAATTCCGTGTCGCGCGATCGAGCGGAGCGGAGTCGAGCGGCATCGAAACAAGGCGGTCACGGAACGTACAATCCAACTTCGCCTTCGACCTTCCTTACCTCTCTCTGATCCCTTTCCCTCCCTCTCTGACCGGATATACAACTCCGTCCTCGGTCAGAGTGGTCCTCGCCGAGCGAGAGGATGCCCGAAACTGATGCGAACGGGACGAGAGCAGAGGGAAGAGAGAAGGCGATACACAGGAGAAACGGAGGAGTGGAAGATAGTGGAACGGATGGAATGGGGGTGGTGTAAAGGGAAGACTAGCAAAAATAACCGAGTAAAATATCGCGAGAGGATCGGAAGAGGGTCGGAGGGGCCGGGGGAAGGACGAGGAGAAGCGTGGTCGGGGCGCGTGCAGGGAAGTGAGGCGGAGGAAAAGGGATAAAAAGTAAGGGGTTGCCCACCCTAACCAACCGCGTCTAGTAAGAAGCATTGGAATCGATATCATTGCAACGTGGGCTCCTCCATCCAGTCTACTCCACCTCCCTCCCCCCCCCCCCCCCCCCCGACTACGCCACCCGCCACCTCTTCCACCCCCCGTCTACCCCCCCCTCCTCCCTCGCCGTCCTCTCTTTCTACTTCTCCGTTACGCCCGTCATCAACCCGACTCTTAACTCTTTCCTTCTCCGTCTCTCTTTAAAGGGTTCTCATCGCCGTGGTGGAGGTCGTCGAGTCGGCAGCGGACTTCTCAGACCTTCTCTCACTCTCTTTCCTCCCTCTCTCTTTCTCTCTCCCCCTTTCTCGCTCTCTCCGCAGTTCCTTCCTCCTCGCCCCCTTCGATACCTTCGTTTCTTCTCCTCCCGTCTTCTGCTCCCGTTTCTTTCGTTTCTTCCATCAATCCACCTCTCCACCTCCTCGCCTTCGTTCCTCCACCCGTGCCTTCTATCCTCACCCCTCCCCCTCCTCCTCGAGTCACCCCTTCGGAATCAGAGCTCGTTTTCGCTATTAAGAAAATTCCACGTCGCGGACCGATTTAATGCTCGCTACGGGAGGGATATCGGGAGAAGCTTCTTCCTCTCTTTTTTTTGGACCGATTCCTCGTTCCCGAGACGAGCGATGCTTCGTGTAAAGGAGACGAGGAACGAGGCACGTCGAGTCGACGCTTTTCTTCGCGCGCTTCTGCACAAGCACCGCACCGATTTTTCCTTCGAACGAGAACCGAACCGAAGTTTGAACGACCCTTGTCGAACTTCTCGGTGTATCTACGGTTGAGGGAGAGGAAGGGGAGGTTCGATTCCTCTGGATCCGAATAACAATCGCTCGTGGAAACGGATCGAAAAAACTGAGCGATTTTCAATTATCGAGCAAAATATTTCTTTCGAAACTACGTTGTGATTCCTCTTTTACTCGAAATTTATTTTCTCGAATGGATAAACTATTCGATTCGAATTCGATCCTGTATAAGATTCTATTCTTCGAAGTCGAAGTCATCTTGAAATCGGTCGAATTTTTCGACGTCGAGATAAAGTTGTCGTGTTCCTTTTTTCGCGCGAAGAAACAATCTTAAAAATTGATCACGGACTTATCCCCTCCTTTTCCAAGTGAAGCATCTCGATTGCTGGCCGCGTTAATGCTGCAAGGAATCCCATCGATATTATCTCCGAGGACGAGAAACGAGGATGAGATACAAATAAATAATCGTTGAATAATATGCACGGCTGCATGCATTTTAAAGCATCGAGGGGGAGGTCCTGATAAATTCGTCAGTCTAACGAGTTTCCAAGGAGGCGAGATCCCTTTCCACCCCACGGTGTGGCCACGGCTCGAGACGAAGGCTCGCAAGCAGTCGACGAGCGAATCGTCGAAATCACCCCATCGAAACCCCATTCGGTTGAAGGACGGCGAGCTTTAAGTCATGTTCGCAAGGAGGGCAAAAGAGGGAGCCGGAAGGATTCGGTCGAGAGGGAAGAAAGACCGTGGAACCCTTCTTCTGCACTCACCGACGAGAGTCGAACCAGCGTCGAAGGTAAGTAGGATAAAACTGAGTTCGAAAACGAAAAGATTAAAGTGCGCATAAACGTAGCGAGGTTAAGGTAGGTAGTCCCCTATCCCCGAGGAATCAACCCTCTTTGGGAAAGAAATGTCCTTCCTTGGATATCGAACTTTGATTTAATTGAAAACGCCACACTTTTATTACGAGTGTATATATAGTTACTTTTTCTCTCTTCAGCGATCGATTCACGTTGCTTTCCTTCGTCTTGAAAATTTCACAAGCTCTAAATTTTCCAATGGAATTTTACGTCTGATCATTCAACCATCACTATACACGTAATCGTTAAACTACGAATAATATTTTAAGATCGAGGAACAAATTTCAAAGATCGAACGATAACCTGACTAACCTTCCAAAAATAATCATTAATCGTTACTAAACGATTCCTCTTTAAACTCGCATAAACCCCTAAAACCAATTTCCGTATCCATTCTCGTCGTGAAATAATATAGTAAAAAGTAAAAATCTCAAAAATCGAAACGAGTCATCGTTCGACTCGTAACCGTCGAGAAAACCTCGAGCTAGGAGGGAGGAGAGGGCGAAAAAAAACCCGTTTGTTACCCGAGTAACGTTACCCGCGCGATCGTACGAGTTTCTTCGAATGACGAAAACACCGAAATTGCAGCGTAGCATGGGGCTGCATCAGCGATCGATAAACCCAACTTCGCGAGCGGGCTGAAGGGTCAGAGAGAAGGGTCCACAAAACTCGGAGGGCCGTCCGCGCGCGTACACGCGCGTTTAACCTAACATTCGGCAGCGTTGAGCGTGCCATGTTAGCACACATGTTTTCTATGCCCGGAAACGACTAGAGGCACGTAGGACGTAGAGGGGGAGGGAGGGTGGCACGGGAGCGGTCAGATAGAGCGGGACGATTTAAAGAGAACTTTTTCTACACGGCAATTTGGCAAACCTACGGGTGCACGCGAAACCGGCCGGTTTTTTGGAGGACCTTCGAAACTTATGTTTAAACCCCTTCTCTCTTGCTCGTCGCTCTTGCCTTTTTTCCTCCCTCTCTCTCTCTCTCTCTCTCTGCCCAGTGACGCCCGCGGACGTAATATGGCCATGTTAAAAAACTTATGCCGAGTTAAAACGCGGCACAGCTCGTGAAAATATTCACCATCCTCCTCCTTCAAGTGAGAGAGAGAGAGAGTGAGAGAGAGAGAGGAAGAATAAACGCGCGGGAAACTAACTACGGGTGGTTCGACGCGGCTTGATTTCGAGCGAGTTGAGTTTCGTTTCTAGGACACCTGGTATAGGACCGAGGAAGAAGAAGAAGATATAAGAGGGGAGGGAGGTGCTCGATATATAAAGAAAAAAAGTACGCGATGGTTACGTAACAGGGCGGGGGATGGGAGGAAGCTGGTGGTGAAAGTAAGGTGGTGGGAAAAAGTATCGATACGAAGCGCAATAAAGGGCTGTCTTATTGTGTGCAGCGAAAACACGGTTATCCATTATCGTGTTCGAATTAACGCGCCGCTGATTCCGTGGATTATTACCCTCGGAATTCTCTCGGGCGGCGAAGGAGCGTGGTGGTCGGTGGCCCTTCTTGATGGCGCGCCCCGTGTCGGGCGCGCGTAAGAAGGAAGAAAACGAGGAGCTCCGGGGCTCCGTGACGACGGAACAAGATAATAAAATTCAAATGGAGAAATAAATAAGCGGTGGGGACCCTCCTTGAAGCGTCCTCTCTCGTGGAGGGAGGGAGAGTGCGCCACCAGACCCCCGGTTGGGGTATGATATTCTCTTCCTCCTCTCTCTTTCTGGCTACGCCTTACTTGTCCGATGCAACCCTTAGTTTTCAACGTCGGGGGGTTCGGCCCTATGATATCTCGCGGTGAAGAAGAAGAGGAGAGACGGGATCGGATGAAAAGCACGTAAGAAGAACGCGGCGAGGGTGGAATTTCTTGCGTTTTTAAAATATTCTGCGTTTGCTTTTTACCTTTAGCTTCTGTTTTATAATATAGATAAATATGTAGACAATGCGATGTGAGGAATAAATTCAAATTTGTTTTATATTATTCTAATTAATCTCTATTATCCTAGAGATGCTTGATTATTATTAAACGTCGAGGCAAAGAGAAATTTAATAAATCAGTCAGATCATTCCACCGCTCGCGGAATATATCGAAACCTTTTTTCGAAGATCCTTCGAAAGGCCCAGTTCCTAATCACTCAGCGACACCCAACGATACTATCACGCGCCTGCATCGAGCCTTACGCCGGCCGTTTTCGAACATCAATGCCACCGCGGGGGCAGATCGGCGTGAGATCGCGCGAGAGCCAGACGCAGCGTATTATCTCCTCTTTCGACGGATCTTTCTCATAACGCGGCCCGGTGGCGCTAAAAAGGAACCCGTTGAATCGCGCGTTACGTAATATTATGCGAACCGCGATGCCAGAGGCTCGAATGCCTCGCTACCGTGTATATGTGTGTTCCCAAAGCTTATCAAAGCTTGCATGTGTTCCGTTCGGGGATTCGCACGCACGGCTTCTGCACCCTACGCCTCCCCACCCTACGACCCACCATGTGTGTACGCGCGCGCGCACGTGTGTATATATATATCTTCCAAAGCCCCTAGACCTTCCGAGTCTTTCTCTTTCCAGCCGGGCATCCCGGTTCAATTTGAACTTTACCCGCATTAAGAATTTTTTTTTAAGGTTACGAGAGAATCTGTGGCGCCGCGACCAACCCCCTCCATCGAGTTTCTAGAGTAAGATGTTGAGCGAGATTGGAAGGTTAAGGGATTTCTTTTGTTCTTTTTTTTTCGTCTCTCGAAGTTTTAGAACGTTTTCGAACGATTGATTCTTTCGTGGCGATGTTTCTTCGGTGTTTTAAGAAATATTCAACTTTGGAAGATTGTATGTAAGATGGTTATTCGAGATTTCGATAAAGTTTCGATGAGGGGTATTAAGAGCGTGAGGATGAAGGATCGATTCGAAATAAAAAAAGAAGGTAGTGATTATTGGTGAATGATTTTTTTTTTGTTGTTCTATCTAGAAATATGTATATTTCTAGATCGATAAATTAAAAATCGATTTCAAACGTATCGTCATAAGTTTGTAGTCAGATAATTTTAATTTAACGAATAATGATATTTAGAGTTATTCAAATTGAATTACTTCGATTTAAATTTAATTCGATAAAATCCATTTATCAATATGAAAATGTATATAAAAGAAACACAAACGTCAAGAACATTTATTCGAGCAAGGTTAACTTTATTAAATATATCGCAAATTGGATTATCTTTATCTGTCAAATTCTGATATTTTCGACGATACGCATAATATTTTCGAAAGCGAAATTTGTATTTTCCCTTTAACGAGGGAACATCGCAATTTCACTCTCGAATAATTATATACGGATATGGAAAAAGAAAAAAAAAAAAAAAGAAAATAAACTTATATTTCCTCTTCGCCAAAGGATTATTGCCAACGAGATACGACTAAACGCGATGCACGATCGCGTTAAAAAAAATTAAAAAGAGGGAAACCTGGCTCAAGAAATATTATAATTTCCCGTGGCCGGTTAAACATCGGTGGGATGTGCTTAAAACGATACGCACGAATTCGTAATTCCCGTGGAGACGAAACTCGATTAACCAGAACTCTCACCCTCTGCGTTTTCCGTAGGAGAACCGACCGACCGGCCGCCCCTCCGCCACCCAGCAACGCCCCCTCCTCACTCACCCCCTCGCCCTCCCCCCTCCCCCGCCGTCACGCCTTAACCCAACCTATCCCAAACCCGTACGAGGGAAGTTTCAACTCCAATTTGCCATTTCGTGACTGCAGCGAATCTTGCATTTTTCTTTCCCGAACAAACGTCTATCATTCTATCACGAACCGCGAAACTTTTGTTCCCGTGTCCCGTCCCACCTTCCGCCTTCCACCTAGCGTGGAATCGGCCCGGGTATCATCCGATATTTCCTTCGGGCCGAGATATATTCTTGCGCGAGAACAACCCACGCCTCCCGCGAATTCAACTTTAACCTCGACTTTTTCGCGTTCGCGCCCACTCGAGCCCACCCCGATCACGGGGCCATTTTAATTGATCGTTTTAACCCTAATCGTGCCCGTTCGCAACGACAGCGTATGGATTTTTCCATCCTACCCTCGAAGAATATCCATACCTTCTCCTTCATCTTTGTCGGATTTTAACTTTTTCTCTCGTCGAGCCACGAATCACGAGATTTTGTTAATGATAACGATATATCATAAATAATCCCTTTTCGATCGATATTATCTTTTTATCTTAGAAGGAAGAAAGTAACGATCGATAATATTGTTGTTAATGTTATCTTCAAACGTTTTTTAAAAAAAAAGAGAGAAGAAAAAGAGAAAGGACGGAAATATAATCGGGGGGAAAATTGTGGATCATTGATCGGCCGAGATAGGTGAAAATCTCTGGGAGCAAGGACATTGGCCGGACGATCGTGACGCTGCCGGAGAGTTCGCGAAATAAAAACGCGGACATGGCCGGCCGATGGATCGAGCGACAGGGTGCACCGTCGGAGGGCGTAAATTCGAGAGCGAAAGAGAGGAAGCGGGGGGAGGGGGATGGTGAGGGAGGGAGGAGGGGGCAGGCAGGCAGGCAGGCAGGCAGGCAGGCGATCGACACACAGGGCGCGTTCGCGAGAGGAAAACGGACAAAGAGAGCGAGATAGAGGCGGGATGAGAAAGAGACGGAGAGCGACAGAGAGAGAGAGAGAGAGGGGGGTGGAGAGACAGAGATTCAGAGACAAGAGGTGCACAGGGAGGAAGGGAGAAGGCGAAAGGCTCCTATTTGGTCGTTAGCCAGTTGGCTAATTTCCAGTAGAAATCATGAAAGCGGGGTCCACACGAGGGCGACCGGTAGGAGCGGGTCGGGGTGGCCTCTGGTCATTCGATGATCCACTCTGCCAGCGTCGGCCTGCAGTCATCGCTTTTCAATGATTTTTACTCCCTTTTCCGTCCATTCAATGACCGCGCACCGGTAGCTCGTTCACCCTGCACCACCCAGCAAAGCGCCGGGCTTTTCGATGATTCTCCTGCCATTGCCTCCACCTCGCTACGCTACCGTGCAAGCTTTCCAACGTAAGCCCTCGATTGGGGTAGGTTAGGCCGGGTTCGAGTTCTTTCTCTTCGCTCTCTCTCTCTCTCTCTCCCTCTCCCTCTCCCTCTCTTTCTCCCGACCGACACTGAACCGACCCCTCTCCGTCTCTATCGGCCGCACTCGAGCTACTTTATATCCATATACTCTTCCTACTTGTCCTCTCTTGCTCCTACGCCGCTTTCTGAATCGGCTCGGTTAGGGTTGCCGGCAACGAAACCAAGCTGAGCGCGGTATCCGAACAGCTGGATGGCGTCGACACTTTACACGCGTATATGCCTCTCTCCTCTCTCTCTCTCTCTCTCCTGGAGACGCGCGATTCAACGCGTGGCCGTGTTAGAAGGAACGGGCACGAGGAGGCAAGAGGAGACACCGCGGTGCGATCGGTTGCCGATCAGAGTTGCGGCAGAGACCGATTCCTCCATGAATCGCATTGATCCCGTTCTCATAAGGGGGAACGATGACGGCGACGCTTCTGTCCGCAACTTGATAGAGAAACTCGTGGAAACTCGAGGCATTAATAAACCGTTAACCACGATCGTTAACCGATCGATTTATCCGGACTTGTCGTTATTATTTATTTTCACTTATTCTCGAAACTAAGCTTCTAAACTAAATTTCGATTGGCCCCGAATCGATAATGTACAAATAAGCTCGTTCCCATCCGGTTTCCCCGCCGTATCGGATCGTATTATAAAACGATAACCTTCTCGACCCGTACGGGCCTGAAGCCTCGATCGTGCACAATCGTGCTCGGGGGAATGATCGATATCGTCTATTAAAGGAGCATCCAATTAACGTGGTCTTCGTTAAAACTATTCGACCGCGGGATAAAAAAACCCCGGATTCGTTTTTAAACTCGACGCTCGGCTCGACCTCGACTTTCTTTCAGGCAGACAGCCGCGTCTACGTCTCTAAATATTCGTATAAAGAAGAGAAAAAGAAGGCCAGGAAGCGGACGAATGGTTTAATCGCGCCATTCCTTCGCGTGGTGCACCAGAATGAGTGCATCTTCGCGCGACAAGACACGCGTCTCCCTCTCTCTCTCTCTCTCTCTCTCTCTAAAGGGCAAGCCGGGACAAAGAGAAGAAAATATCAAACCGTAACATCCTCTTGCGGCACGAGGAACCGATGAACATCTCCACCCTCCCGCGTGGAAAACTCGCCGCATACAACGGCGCCCGCCCCCGCCCGCACCCTTCCACCCCGACCCCGGGAGTCGTCACCTGAGCATAGACGCGGGACGCGCTTAACCATTGAGCCGAGGGAGACTGGGAGGAAAAAAAAAGAAAAAAAAGAAGCGGCAGCTCGAAGAAGAAACGCGAAGGAAGCGGAAAAGGAGGCTGGCAAAGGGGGCAAAGGCGGCGAGGAAAGGCGGAAGGGAGGGAAAGAGAGAGAGAGAGAGAGAGAGAAAGAAAGGAGGAGACAAGAAAGAAAGTGGCGGATCTGGAGCGCGAAGTGCGAGAAATTTTCGCGCGAGTCGCGTTTACCGTCACTTCAATAGACACCGCGGACTATATACTACAGAAAGGGGGGGTTGGAGGGGGATGGGGGACGGTGTACTTTCGTCGCCCGGAGGATCGTGAAAGTTTTGTCCCCCGGGTACGGGCGCCGCGGCGTTGACTCGAGTCGCGCGACACGGACGACAGTTGCACGGCCGCGCTTAGAAACCCGTACACATTGTAAGGCTTTCTTAATGACGGAAGAAATTCTATCATACACGCATCCGTTTAGGACGCCTCGGTTGCAGAGGGAGCGTTTTGTCTCCGGGGATGTGTACCTAAGGATCGGGAGTCGAGTGTAGGCGCCGCTCGCTCGGGGGTAGGGGCGCATCATTAACGGCCCCCGACGACGTGTCATTGGCGTTGAACTTCGCCAGTTTGCGCGCGGAAAGAGCTTCGGCAACGGGAGGGGGGAGGGGGAGGGGGTTTGCCCAACGATCGACTTTAGAGGGCCGGTTCTGTAAAGCATCGGTCGGGGATCGAAATTTCCAGGGGCTACATTCAAAAGGGAACGACTTTGGTCGTTCGACAGTTTTTTCTTTTTTTCTCTCTTTTCTGTTTCATCCTTTTTTTCTTTTTTCTTCTTTTTTTTTTTTTCTATCCCCTCCTCCTCTTTTCGGATTCGTTACGTTCGATAGATCGTTTGCAGGGAAACAAACAAATGTCGGGATAATGGATATCCGTTTAAAACGGAGTGGATTGTATTAAGAATACGCGTGTATAAATCGATAATCGTTCGATCAAAGTGGAAAATTTACGCGGTATAATGGAAGAATTGCGAGGGAAGAGGAGGAAAAGTTGTCGAAAAATTTGTTTCTTCGTTTCCTTTACCCGTCCTTTTTAAATAGATTCGAGATAGAAGGAGGGATCGAAAGAGACGCTTCTCTCGATAAACACGTGAGGAGAGGCGCGCGAGGACGAGGCGTTGGTAGGCGTCAAAATACGTACGGTACGGCTCGTCCGCGGCGAATCGCGAAGCTACCGAATCCACGAAAAGAGGGCAGAGCTGACCGGTGAACTAGTATACGTAAAATCATCTACCGTCATCGATTCCCTCCCGGCGTCCACCCTTTTGTAGGTGGACGAAACGCGGGCGGGGGGTGGGTGGGTCGGGAGGATGAACAGGGTGGGCAGGGGGGTCGTAGTGGGTGGCGGAGGGTGTCGGTTTTCCGGCCGTCGGCCCTCGGGTGCACCAGCCGTCCGTCCCCCGCCGTCGGTTGCACCCTGACTCGTAGTTGCACCCTTCACCTCCCGGGCCTCTCTTGCCACCCCGAGGTCATCAAACACCCGACGTCAGCCTGGGCAGAGGCGGATGGGCTTCGAACCGGCCATTTTTTGTCTGGCCAGTCAGTGAGTCCCAGGGATCAGTGAATGTGCGCGCGGGGGAGGGGAGGGGTGTAGGTGGTATAGGGTAGTCGTCGGGGGGCTACACGGGCACAGAGAGGTAGAGGGTAGTAGATGCAGGGGTGAGTGCAGCAACCATCGATCAGCCTCGAGGCTGGACCGCGCAATGATTTTTACCCCTTTGTCCCACCCCATCCCCCGGTTGCCCCACGGGCCACGTTGGCTATAGTGAGACGCATACACTGGTCCATGCTCGATACGCGGCCACGTGTATGTGACGGCTGTGCGGCTTCGTGTGCGGATCGTATGCGCCGGTGCATACGTGCCGTGCACATACGTGTCACGTATGCAACGCACCAATACACGCGCCCCTTGTCGGGCCACGTACGCGAACCACATGCACACGGTGCATCTATAACTTTTTCTCGTCGTCCTCCCTCTCTTTCCCTCACCTTCGTCCTCCTCCTCCTCCTCTCTCTCTCTCTCTCTCTCTCTCTCTATCCGTACACCGTTCACCGTTCTCTCCGATCTCTCCTTCTCCCTTCCTCCTTCTCCTCCGTCCCTTTTTCCCTCGACCTCCTCTCCCGCTTTTCTCTCTTTCGCCCTCTTCACCATCCGAGCCGGCTCTCCGCCGCTCTCTCTTTCTCTGCCTCGCTCTCCCGCGAGTTCTGGTACCACGGAAACGCGGCTCCTCTTTCTCTTTCTCGTTCGAAACCTGCCAGAGGCCGCCTGGCCACGCCCTCCACCCCCGACGCAGCCCCCTCATCCACCTCCTCCACCTCCTGCCCTCCGTCCGTCACGAACCATCCTCGCCCACCCATCCACCCCCTTTTCCTCTACCTGCCTTTCTACTACTACGCAGCATCCGTACCAGCCTGGCCGGACTGGTCAGCGCGCTTTTTTGCATTATCTCGTTTTTGCAAAAATATGCGGACGCTAATCCGCTGGGCTAATTCGTCCTCTCCTGGCCGCGTCCTTCTCTCCCGAAACCTCCCGTCCCTCCTTTCGTCCACGCACCCCCGTGGATATCTCGCGCCACGCGGCAACCCTACTATCATCCACCCGTTACTTTTACTCCTCCCTGTCCTTGAGCGTGTTGGTATTCTCTCGTTAGAATACCGGTCTAGGATAAATCCATGCCACTCTTCAAAGCTTTGAGGATGGTCGAGCGTGATCGAGGATGATGCGCGGCACGAGGGTTTCACCGGAGATCGCTTGTACCGCGCCGCGATTTTCCCTCTCTCTCTCTCCCTCCCTCTCTCTCTGTTCGCGCTGCGAGCGGGAAACTCGGGGAAACGCGGAATTCGATTTTCCATTTCGAAGGGAGATTAAGTTCGTGAAAAATAATGGGTTCGTATGTCGCTAATGCATCGCCGGAACGCGATTCTCTTTTGACGGAGGGCCGGTTTTTGTGTTCGTTTCTTTGCCCGACCCTTGAACGTTCGCGCTTTATCTATACGATGGTTCATCGAGTGAATCGCGATTAATTTTCTCCTATCTTTAACGTCTTCTCTTTTCTCCCTTTCCTTTTTCCTTTCTTCCTTTCCTTTTTCTTCTTTTTTTCTCTTTTTTTCTGCATTCTCTTTCTCCTCGTTTCTCCCCCCCCCCCATCGTACCACCCCGTTCTCTTTTACATATAAAATCGTCCAGCGTCGCAACGGCTAGGAAGCATCGGGGAGATACGTTGAATTTTTTAAACGAAGCCGACGTACCGGATTTTTTATGCACATTATGCGTGCATGTAACGTGCCACTGTGTGCGCTTGAAGCATCCGCTATCCGTTATTTTTTTATTAATTTCAGGAAAATATGCGCTCGCCAGCGCGTCGAGTTAATTTGTCTGCCGTCGTCATACAGCCGCGTCCACCATCTCCACGTCCATTCCTCTCTCTCTCTCTCTCTCTCTCTCTTCATCTCTTTTTTACCTCGTTTGCTCGCCCTGTCTTTCAGAATATTTGATTTCCGTTGAAAAGATTGTAGCCGCTCGTTTCCCCCTGTCCGCCGTTTAATATTCCCCAGAAAATGACGTTTTACGCGATAACCGCCTTTTTATTCCCGTATATATAACCCGAAACGTTCGATAATCGGATAACAAAGGATAATTACGAAAATTTTTTTTATCACCGCCAAGACACTCGCGGGGCATCCTCGTGTCCCCGAATCGATACGGCCGTGTTTCGCCGTGTATCCACCTTTTGATCCTTGTATCCAAAGAGAAAAAGAGAGATAGACGGAGAGAGAGAGAGAGAGAGAGAGAGAGAGACGTAAAAAACGCGTACACGCGCGCGCAAAAAAGGGAGAGAGGGAAAGAGAGAGAAAAAATCGCTGTTACCGCGCGAACGAAATATCAAACGTTTCTGGAATTACATCATCGGACCGTCTCCCATTAATCCTTGCTGTGTGTTGCGCCGCGTCCATTGTCCCGGCGTGCAAACAACATATCATCCGTGTTTCAGCAAACGAAAGAACCGGGGAACGCGCGCTAGTCAGACATAACAAGTATTAATTAAAAACCAGCGCCGCCCAGGAAACAAGGCATTAATGTCGACAGCGACCGTGCAAAAGTGATATCCGTTTCGCTCATTTCTGCCGTGCCGTTGTAGATCCGTGGTGGTCCACGGATTACATCTCCCCAAGGACGGCGGTAATCCATTAATATCCGGCCGGTCCAGTGTCATCGGCGTTGTTCTCTCCGTAGACGCCGTTGTCTCTCAGACGCCAGTGGGGACCAACCCTCCCCTCCATTCCTCCTTTTTTTTCCCCTCCCAGATTCGCCAAATTCGCGCCCAGATTCGGCTAATATAATAATGATAATAATCGGCGAAGGCTCGATTCGAGGCACGAAATGATTTTTCACCGCCACTCTCGAATTCTCTCTTCGTCCTCCTCCCTCCCCGTAATCCCAACTCTCTCCCTCTCGCGTACACTCTCGCACACACGCCGTTGTCACGCCGCCTCCCCGGTGTAACTCTCCCTCCACCTCCCCGTCTCATTCCCTCTCTCTTTTTTTCACCACATTTTCCTCTCGTCTTTCCTATCCTATCCGTCCTTCTACTCCTCTCTCCGTTCTCCTCTCTCTTTCTCTTTCTCTTGCCCTCGGCTCGTTTCGGTCCCTGCCGACGACAACCGCGAAAAAGAGGGACGACGGATAGAAAATGTGGAGGGAGGGAGGAAGAGAGAGAGAGAGAGAGAGGAGGATGAGGATGAGGATGGGATTGGTGGTGGAAAGATGAAGCGAGGGGGAGGCAGGGTAGGTAAAAAGGAGAGGAGGGAAACGGCGGGGTGGGAATGGATCGGTGAAAAATACGCGGCAACGTGACATCTGCCACTCTTTCACTTGGCCGGCTTGGGCCGCGAATCGCGATCGCGGAAAGAGATTATTTTATGCAGGAAGCTCGGCCGAGCGTGGCCCGTGCATTATGCAGAATTCACGGCGGCATTTCTGGATTCGACGATGGTAGGACGGCGTAGGATGGTAGAAATATTCCTGGCTGCTGCTCTCCGCGCGAACCACCTCTTTCCCTCTCGCTTCGTCCAACTCTACGCGCGTGTGCACGCCTCTCGCTCTCTCCTCCTGCAAACGTGCGCGTGCGCTCGCCCCTCTCCTCCCCCTTTCGTCTAATTGTGTGCGTGTAGATATAGATATAGATAAAAAAAAAAAAAAAAAGAGGCAGAGCTGGTGTATACGTGTATATGTGTGTGTATGTGTGTATGTGTGTGTGTGTGTAGAGTGAAGAGAATATTCGGGCGAGGCGAGCCGCGGTTCGGTGCGTGCGGATACGGCGCGGTGGCGAGGCACGGCTCGTCGAAAAAAGTCTGGGCCGGACACGCATCAGTGGACGCGAAATCACGGGAAGAATGAGCGGCAACGCGGCCTCCGACCGCGGGAAATGCGTTAAATCTCGAGCACCGAGCCGTTTTTTCGCCGTTCCTTTCCTCATGAGAAGGCTACAATCCCGACCATCCCCCAGAGGAGTCAACGGACCGTGCCACCACGTTTAAACGGCGTTCCTTAATTATGGAGAACGCGCGCCGATTCGCCTCCTGTCCTCTTGCCGAACGACGGAGATGGAGAGGGCGAGGATCGAATCCTCGAGTTGCACGAGAGAGAGAGAGAGAGAGAGAGAGAGAGAGAGAGAGAGAGAGAGAGAGAGAGAGGGAGAGATTCGACGGCTTCGTCCAAGATTAATCGCCATTTTTACGGAAGATATTCGACGTAATACAACCCGGTCGAGGGGGGGGATTGGGGAGCAGGGGGTTGGTTTCGATCGGCGGGGCGACCTTTCGCGTTTTCTTCGTTTTTCCGCGATTGTTAGCTGCGCACGTCGGCCTCGCGACTCGATTATCGGATTCTCCGATTATCGACATCCACGATGAGGATTTATGGGATTCGATCAATATCCTTGATATTCAGCTACGCTGTTTCCCTCCAATTCGTTACGCTCGACGCCGGTTACCTTTGCGTAACGTTTCCTTCTTTTAGAATGCATTTATGGTTTGACGATTTTTATACAGGGATGTGTTATTCCGTCGAGGGAGCAATACGCGACTTTTATTTTGCTCTTTTTTTTCTACCTTGTTCCTTTTTCGTTTTCTCCTTCCTTCTTCTTCTTCTTCTTCTTTTTTCTTTTTTCCGTTCTTTCTTTCTTTCTTTCTTTCTTTCTTTCTTTTTTTTTTAAAGCGCTTTCAAAACGCTTTACGCGAATCAGCGAACGGTATTAATTTTATCTTCCTCGTTTTATCGACTCGATGTTGTACTTTTATTTAAAATGAGTTATTAGGTTTCGATTGGTTAATTAATATAGCTTATTTCTCCTCTTCCTCCGCGGAAACACGGTCTATTGAATAAATCAGACGGCAAACGTGCGTGGTAGAGATAGAATAAATAAATAGACAGTTTTGTCTTGGAGCGTTCATTACTGAATTACGAGGATGATAAATGTCAAGCCAAACGATGAAAAGCTCGTTTAAATATTCAAATTCGTGTTAATCGGTGATGTAAGGAATAAATTTTTCCGCTTTCATCCCGTATTTATGTATATATATCCATATTCTTCAACTATTTATCGAAGAACGAGAAAACTAAATCACGGAAGAAATAAAGATTCTTCAATTTTGAAATATTCTTTTTTAAAAAAAATTGAATTCTCTCGCGAAATTTCTAAAAAACTATCCTAATTATCGAAAGGAAATTTTATTCTCATCTGAATAAAGAAGAAGAAGATATATATATATAATTTTGCCTTTACTTTTTTTTCTTTTTTTAAATATTAAATCGCATCGTCTAGCCACGCCTTATCAACGGAACAAACGATTCGAGCGTATATGTCAAACGAATGGAAAACAACGAACGCCATTGAACAACGAGAAGCCATCACGATTCGAAGAACCGCGCGTTCTGACCATTCGATAGCGATGTCCTCGAAAGCTCCTCCAGCCGGAGAACAACGTTCGCAGCTCGCCGCGTGAAATATGAACGAGCACTTGACGACGGATTCGATTTGCAAACGCGACAAAAGCTCTCTCTCTCTCTCTCTCTCTCTCCCTCCCTCCCTCTCTTCTCGTTCTCTTTTTTTTTTTTTTTTCACCCGCCATAACGAAGAGAGAGGAGACTTCCTGCGATGTGGCGCGAGCGAACAGCGCTCCACACGGCCCCTCCTCGCATGTAAAATTCACGACTCGATTCCGGATCCGGCCGTGAGGACGCGCGTCGATCGTTCGCCGATCGAAACAAATGGAAAGAATCTGTTTGGCCGCGTCTGTTCTGCGTCGACGGGCTAAAAAAAAAGAAAAAAGAAAAAAAAAAAAATACCGTGAGAAATTAGGTGACAGATCTGTTCTGGGAAACGCATTACCTATTCCGTTTTAACCCTTGGTAGGCGAGCAAGAATTTTTCATGATCGTGAATTCGTGAACCGTTGTGGACGATTGTGGATCATTTACAACTTGGTTCATGATTATTTTCTTTATTTCTTTCTCTTTATTTCGAGAAACGATAAATTTTACTTTGTTGCGCGATAACGACGATGCACAAACGTTTAAAAGATTCATGGATTTATGAAATTTTTCTTGTAATCGTAAACTTGGTATACGATTAATCGATAATTATTTCTTCCATTTTATTCTCACACGCGAGGAATATTTGATATTTCTTTTCCCTTTTTTGCTTTGGAAAATATTGACAATGTTTTTTTTCTATTGTTGGAAACTTCTTTTATTGAAAAATGGACGAAATAAAGCGTGATAGATTTGCAAATATGGCGATATTGGAAATAAGAGATTTATGTAGGAAATATCGAGCGAAGAAATTTAGATAAATTTTTTGTAATAAGGTAAGTGAACGTTATAATCTACGTTATCGAGCAATTTTACAAATGTATGAATATAGACACGTCTACCATTGTTTCTTTATTTCCCAATAATTGATTGTGATCGATAAAATCAGTTTTTCTTTTTCTTTTTCATTCGTATCGTTTAATTAGGAAAGAAAGACATTTAATTTCAAACTTTACAAAGTATTACTACGAATTTTTATTGGAAAGTTAAAAAAAAGAAAAATAACGCGTGATATTCAAATATCGTTGATCGCATTTGATCAAAAGTATCAGCTTAAATATTCAACAACAAACAAGAAAATTCCACAAACATTATTTATTTTGTGTCAAAAAAACCTTTATCCATTTCTATATAAATAATCAATCAAAGATATCAAAACTATTCGATATACCTACGAAAAAAATAAGTCACGACTCATTCCTAATTACCTTTTCCCAAATTTGCACTCAAGAAAATTTCACGAACGCTCGGCTCCTTTGATCGTTTCAATATTTTCATTCTCGATACTCGATGTACTCCATCGATCCAACAACAAAACGAAATTAAACGGTTGACATTATTCCATAAAATTCAATTTTCATCCTTCACCTAATATTATAAAAAAAAACAAAAAAAAAACACAAAAATCATATCTCTCACCGATAATCTCTCCCTATGTGAACGCTTACGACGCATCTTCTTAATTCTCTCCCTTCGATCACCGCCGTTTGAACATCCCGTGACAACACATAATTATTATACACGGCACCTGTTATTATTATAGTTCCACGAATTGCAACCCGCCATGGACCCTAAACCGGGTGGGGCCGGCTCTCCTATGGGGTGTTTAACGGGAATTCTCGCGTGGCAGCCACGTGCCAAATGGTCCAATTTGATGGACGACAGTTGCGTTCTCCAATTAAAAATTATAACAGTTTTTTTCCCTCATTTCGTTTCACCTCTCGCCGCGGATAACGCAATTAGGAGCGCGCCTTCGAGTGTGCGCCAAGAGGGCGGACCGTTCTCTCCGCATCCGCCCGATGCTTTTGATGTGCACGCTCGGAAGGGTTTTCGGGAAACAGCTTTTTTCCTTCCCTCCTTCTCCTTCCTTCTCCCTCCCGCTCTTACCTAACTCTCTCTCTCTCTCTCTCTCTCTCTCTCTCTTTTCCACTCGACTCGCGCTCGCTCGCTCGAGTCTTTCTTTTTTTAACGCGGCAGGCGGCAAGCGCCCCGATGGAAACTGTCAGTCACAAATGCGAGACCTGGCGAAACCGCATTGGCAGAAGTCGGGTTTTTTAATTGGCGAGACGCGGCAGAGGAAACGCGTAAGTAAACGGTCGAAAGCCAGTCATCCCGGGTTTCCTTGTACTTTTAATCTCGCTCGCCGCGTTGAATAAAGCGCGGTGGAAAAGGAAAAAGAAAAAAAGTTCCTCCACCAACCTAGTTTCGTGTAATTTGTGGTTAATAAGTAAGCCTCCCCCCCTCCTTTCTCGTATTCAGAAAGGAGTAACCGGAGCTTTCTAAGCTCTGTTAACCGACCCGAAGAATCACAGCGGAAGTGTATTTCACTTCTCTCTCGTCCCTGGTGCGCGTTTCCTCTCTCCACCCTCTTTCTTTCACCCTTCTTCGTCGAGTTCTTCCGTTGATTCGCGCCACGGTCGATCATCATCCCTCGACGACTTGTATATACTTTATACAACGAAAATTTCTCCACTCTGAGTTCGCGCCCTTTCTTTCGCGCGTGAAGATCGCATCGAACACGAGAGAAAGAGAGAGAGAGAGAGAGAGAGAGAGAGAAGCGATACTTCTTTCTTTTCCTTACGAGACGAAGGGAAAACAACTCGATCCGCAATTTCCTCGGATTCCTATAAAGAATCCATCCGCGAGTATGATGGGATCTCCGGCCTTAAACCCACCCCTCCCCCCTCCCTCGTTCGCTCTTTTGTACTTTGCCACTCTCTATCGTAATTACTGAAAATTGCATTGGCGTTGAATTATATCGAAAAAGAGAGAATTCAGGGCTAATCGAGTTATACGATGAAAACCACTGGTGGTCAGCTAGCTTACCACCAGTGGGGTTTAGGATACCGGTGCATTGCCTGGGCCACGAAAGGGTTGAAATAAATCGCGATGCTGCGTTCGAGGTAACTTCCCTCGCGGCCAGGGATTATTTTATCCCTTGGATTACTCTAACTAGTAACCCCCTCCCCCCCTTCTTTCTTTCAGTCGAGTCGCATTCTATCCAAGGGGGAAAATAAACGTTTAATCGCTGATAAGTGAATCGATAATCGATCATCTGTTCGATCAAGAAATCTAAATATATATATATAGGTATGTATAGATGTCAAAGTTATAGAGAAATTCTCCTTCTACGATAAAATTTGTCTATTAATCACAAGAATACCAATTCTTCCCTGTCGTAAATATCGTTGGGGGGGGGGGGAAAGAGGAGCAGCGAAGAGGGGATAAGGAAATTCCTTCGATCGAGAAGGATATTCATCGATCGAAGGAATATAGGAATCGTGAAGAGAAAAGAGAAAATATATTCGCGATGAACGCATATCGGTCGATCCGTTTGATGCGTTTGAAAACGAAGCCGTGACACGGCGACTTCTCGATCAGGCATCATTGACGCCTGACGCTGGACAGAGGAGCGTGTCACGAGAACCGGAAGTTAGCTCGCAGCTACTAAACCTCGGTACAAAAGTTTATGAGTTGTACACAGGATGGGGTTGAGTGGGTGGTGGTCGGAAGGGCGGCAAAAGGGGGTAGTTGGGTAATGTGGCGGTTCACGGGGAGGGAGAGCGGTGGAGGGGGAGGGGAGGAGGATTTGAGCTGATGGCTCGAGCATGGAAGGCGAGCGGAGGAAGGGAGGGCGGCAGAGGAAGGTAGCAGCAACAGCAGCAACATTCGAGGAGGAAGATAGACGCATGCGAGCTTTGATGTACGAGCTTGCGCCGCGAAAAAGAGGGAGGGAACGAGAGGGAACGAGGAGGCAAGAAAGAGAGACAAAATTTTCGCCGGCAAGGGGATGAAATACGATTTTATTTGCCGCCGGGGCTCCCAGGCTATCCTCGATGGGGTTGGCAGTCCAATTGTCCAGTCGACTACTGTCCAGTACTGTACGTCCGGGATAATGAATAAACTTACGTCTTTTTAGAGAGATAGGGACAGAGAGACAGAGAGGAGATGAGAGAAAAAGAAATAGAGGAGACGAATAATTTTATAAAAGAGAGCGAGAGAGAGAGAGAGAGAGAGAGAGAGAGAGAGAGAGAAGGAGGGAACGATTATTAACATTTTTAACATCGTGTCCTTGTTTTTCTATCTTCTCTTTCCTTTTTTTTATTTTGCTCTTTGGTATTTATTTTTTTCATTTTTTCTTTTTTTTCTTTTTTTTCTTTTTTTTTTTATATAGATGATAACCGGATATGAACGCGTCATGATATTCGCGAGCACGTAATGCGTTATAAATTTTATATTTGCCGGTGGCACAGGTTTCTAGGGGAAACGCTTTTTGCAAGCCTGTGGAGCCAAGCGCGGCTGTGCAACCGCGATATATGATATGGAAGTACGTAAAACAAAATTCTGAAGAATAACACGGCAGGAATGCTGCAGGGAGATAAGTGAATCTCTGAAAATATTGAAACACCGATACGAGACCGCGTTGGTAATAATTTTTCGGAATTTGTGTATCTTTCTCCCCGGGATATTCACATGTAAGCCGACTCGGCTAATTTTTTTTTTTTTTTTTTTTTTTTTTTTTTTTCTCCCCCCCTATATCGACGTTACCATTACGAAAACACTCGTATCGATGCGACTTTGCCAGTGTGATGGAGTATTCGTTAAATATTGCCAATCTATCGTTTTATCCTCCTTTCTTGATTTCTTGAAAAATCGATCGTGAAAAAACGAAACGACGACGAATTTCTATTTCATCACGAATCATTCGAATTTAGATACGAATCTAGTAATCCCGTGATTTGATTGATTTTTGTTCTCCCCTCCTTTTTTGTATTTAAAGATATTTCCTAGCCACGTTATTAATTAATCGCAAGTCCTCGTGCGTAACGATTTTCCGCTTCTCGATTCGATTGGAAAAGGATTCGCCTTCTCGAATTTCGCGTGCAAGATTTTCGCGAAATGGCCCCCCACATCGATCGCCTTTCAACCCATCGCGATTTCCAATAATTTACACATCCTCCCGCCCGAAAATCCGCGAGACAACTTGCGAACAGGGGGGAGGCAGGGAGTAGGGGAGGTCTCGTCCATTTCCGGCGGGATTGCTTGTTTACGGCCACACGTCTCGCGCGATATTACTCCAAGGCGCGTCCGTCACTTTACGTGGAAATTCGCATTAACCCCCGAGGGTCTTTGTCGAAATAAAAGTGCAACGTGGAAAAAAAGGCGGAAGAAAAAAAAAAGGAAGCGAATCAGAGACTGGTGGGAGAGAGAAAGAGAGAAAGAGAGAAAATTGGCAACGAGGAGGAGAAGGCTGAGATAGAGAGAGAGAGAGAGAGAGAGAGAGAGAGAGAGAGGAAAGAAGCGTATATGGGAAAGGCAATGCTCCCCGTCCAGGGCGCATGCACCGATTTTCCCACATCTCTCTCTTCCTCCTTCTCCTCCTTCCACAATCATCATCTCTCTGTCCCACCCTGACGGGCCTCCCTTTTTTTTCTCTATCGCTCCCAGTACAACCGTCACTGAGATTTATCCGGCGATGCGAGATCGCGAAACGCGAGGGTTTGCACGCGTGCAGGTGCATGTGGGATGCACATGCACCGTGGTAACCGGCCGGCTGTGCGTGTATATGTATGCGTGCATGTATGCGCGCGCGGAGGGAGGGGAACGGGGAGAGGGTGGCGAGCGTGTGTCCGGCGAGCGTGGAACAGGGACGGATAGAGGGTCGAATAGGCTCGTTGGAGGAACGACGAGGAAGGGAAGAGAGAGAGAGAGGGAGAGAGGAAGGCCGATCGGGGGTGCGAGCGGGACAGCTTCCAGTCCGTTTCTCTCGAGCGAGGAAGGGTGAGTCGAGCGAGGAACGGGAGAAGGACCAGAGGTGGAGAAGGACGATAACGGAGAGGAGAAACAGGAGGGAATACGGGAATAGAATGAGATGTGCAGAGATAGAGAGATGCCCGTACGAACGAACGAACGAACGAACGAACGAGCGAGCGAACGAACGAGCGAATACCGGCACTGGCTGGCGGTCGGGAGTAGAGAGAGGTCGAGGAGAGAACTAGAGAGAGAGAGAGAGAGAGAGAGAGAGGAGATGCAGAGAGGGTGCAGGAGAAACGCGAGGGAGGGAGAAGGTTGATTCGGAGGCAGGTCGAAGCGAGACGGGTACGTGGCGCGAAAGGAGACGGAAAGCCCCGTGCAGGCGGCAGTGCGTCGAACGAGGAGAGGCAGGAGCTGACCGAAAAAAAAAAAAAAAAAAAAAAAAAGGAAAAAAAAAGGAAAAAGGACGGACGCTTCAATTCATTGATCGGCCGACGGTCGGTCCGAGCGGCGACGCGCGGGGAAAAAATAAAAAACGCGGCTAGGCTAGCGGGACGGGGGAGGGGAGTGCTGCCAGTGGCACAGGTGGAGGTGGAGGACAAGCCGAAGGGCGTTGCGAAAAATCTCCGCGCAAAAAGTGCGCACGTCACCCGCCGCCCCTCGTCCTCGCGTTCCGGAGGAGAGAGCACGGTCGGCGGACGGTGGATGGGAAGTGACCGGTGGGGGAGGCGGGCAGGGGGGGCAGGATGGTGGCTCTGGCTCAGCTGGCGAGGGGGAGGGAGGCGAGGTGGGAAAAAGGCGAGGAATTTACGTACGACAGAAAATCAGCAAACTCGATCTAACGCGCGCTCCCTTTTTCTGGACCACCGCGTATATACGTCTGTGACCAGGTAGAGCACGACCTCTCCTCCTCGCCCTTTCCTTGCTTCTCGCAATTCCAGACCTGTCAGCTAATACGCGCGCGCCGTATCTATGAGCCGAGGGGGTTGAAAATATTTTTCGATCTCGATAATCGAAATATCGGATAGATTCATTATCCCGCCCCTTTTCTATCTTATCGATCCTTCTATTCCTTCTCTCCCTGTTTCCACTTCTTCTGATAATCGCCTGACAATCTTCACGAACGCGTTAATCACGATCGCCGCTTCAATAAACAATGTTTAAACGAACGTATCGACACTCGACTTGCAGAATATTTTAACGATGATAAACGGGACACCGATAAACGCATTTGGAGTGGACGACTGTAACGACGTGTAGAATTATTATCCGGCGGAAAAATTCGGGGTTGACCCAGGTTTGTTCAAAAATAATCGCATGATTAATTCGCCGCGTGATACGAGATAAGTCACGAACGTCCAGGAATATATTTTCGGTCGAATCTTTTCGTATCTTGAAAGATATTCGATATTTTATACCCTATTCCCCGATTAAAAAACAAAATAGTTTCGCTTACAACTTCTGAAACCCCTTGATCGAGTTCTCTTGATTATACACGAAACTGTAACTCGTTTCAGAATAGAAAATAATTTTTCTATCGCAAGAACAAGCATCAATCAAAGAGACTTTTTTCGATTCGTAGAGTATTCAAAATCGATCCTGAAGAATCGTTAGGTACACGCGATTTTCTCTGACCGAAGGAAGAGGGATGAGGGGGAGGGGGGGGGGGAAGCAGATGATCTTTCGATCGAGGCAGCTGCCTCCTACGAGAGGGTTGAGATTCCCGAAAGGTGGAAAATGTCTTGGAGGAGGCCGAGAAACGCACAATATCCTATTTTTCGTTCCACTCGAGTGGTTGCTCGCGGTCTAACCCCGGGACATCTGTATTTTGGAAAAGGCCTTTTTGCATTTCGGAGACAGATGCAAATGAAAGGGTTCTTCCTGGATGAAAGAATGCAAAGGAATCGCGGCTTTGCTCGGCTGGGCCCTTTTGCGAATTCTTTTCATCGGCAGCAACTCATGTTCTCCGCTCCGATGTGTATGATGCATCTGTCTCGCAAACAATATCCCGCGATTTCGCTCTCAAATTCACTCGTGATTCGCCGCGGTCATTGTGCTCTCGATCTTCTCTCTCCCTCTCTCTCTCCCTCTCTCTCTCTCTCTCTCTCTATTTCTCTCCTCCTTTCTCTCGCGGAATTTTATCTTGCACGCGGAGTAGTAACCCCTTCGCTACCCCCTTTCGCAATTCTTTCGGCTCATGAAAACCGAATGACTCGGGCGAAAACGTCCCGCGGAAGATCCTCGAGGTCCATGTCCTTCCTCGAGGATGGATGTACTTTGAGGGGTGATTTGACGTGTGCGAGGGGAGAAACGCGCACGTATGATGGATACTTATGTTGCGAGTGCAAGTTATATTTTGCCTCTCGAACGTGCTTGTGTTTAGAAAATTCTTCTATCGATTTTCGAAGACACAAATAACGATTCATTGTTTATTCGAATTGTTTAAAGACAATCGAAGGAATAATAATTCGAGAGGGATTTTTTTGAATAGATTAAATTAAAATTTTTGGAAAACATAATACCAAGAATTTCCATCGAAAGATCTTTGAAATTATCCGAATAGTTCTTATCCAATGATGTATTTGTTACGTTTACATCGAATTTCTATTATTCCTCATCGACTAAAACAACATCGACTATCGTACTTTAAAGAGGGAATCACGGATCAAGATAATCGGTTCCAATAACTTTTACGAATCGTAGAAAAGTACACGCAACATAATGGACAAGAATAATTGACGCTTCGGAATTGAAGGGTGGGGTCAGGAAAAATACGAGTCGCGACATATTTATACAGACGTTTAAATATTCAGCAGACGCGGGAATGGAGGAAGTTGACACTGTTTGTACAGGAAATGAAATGTCACGTTGGCGGACGAGCGCAGTTATGCTCCTCCCCTCGGTAATTAATTATTTCTTTCAGGTAAACTTGATTATTCTAACACGTGCTTTCTTCGCTTTAAAAAAAAAAAAAAAAAAAAACTCGAAAATTAAATCCTCCCTCCCTGTATTGTCGACGAATTCCATAACGATGTTGCATTAAATTTTCATCCTCCTTCGATTCTCGATAACAATTCTCGACAACAAAAGACAACAAGTAAACTGTTATAACTTCAAGATTATTAAATTATTCAGAAATATAAACAATTTTATCGCGTATTGCCCATATTTCCGAAATATTTTATTTAATAATATAAAATATAATATAAATATAATATAAAATATAATAATCTTATTTTAATTTATCAATCCCTCCTCCTTTTTCTCTTCGAAGAATATCTACTCGTTTATAATTTCATTATTAGAGATTACATTACATTTCGTTACATCTATTGTTATAAATAAACATAGAATAATAAAGCGATTAAAATTGATTTAAAATAACTTAAAACCGAGGAAAAAATATTAGCATGGATAACACGTGGATATTTTTCCACCGTCCCGTACGTTTTACGACAAAATACAGAAATTATTTTGAGTCGAAAGCCAGGAATTTATGTACGAAAAAAAAAAAAAAAAAAGAAGAAAGAAAGAAAAAGAAAGAAAACGAAAGAAGAAATAAGAAAACAGAGGCCGAATAATAATAATTTAAAAAAAGAAGGAAAAAATTAAAATTAAAGCAACGACGTTATTTTTCTACTGTGTGTTCCCATTTTATGCGAATTAATTTCACGCAATTGAACAAGAACCGTTTAATTGATCCCTCCTTCAAGGGGGGAGAATTACTAGCGTGGACGTGTTATTTTTCTTTTTTTCTTTCTTTTCCTCATCTTTCAAGTGCAAGGGCGACTCGCGTGCCCTGACAGATGCACGGAGATCGGGAATGGTGGAGCACCCTTAGTCAGGGGCGCGGAAGAACCATCAGGTAATAATAAGGATCCCAGAACACCATTCTTTGGGTAGCACGTGAATTTTACTCCGACCGTGACTTATTCAAATGTTTACCTATTCAAACGCCTCAACCTCCCCTCTTCGTTCCCTTACTACCCAATAATTCGTTATTGGGTAATATTCAGAAAAATATATATTTGAAATTGATTAATTAACAAACTCGAATCCAGAATTTCCATACATCTTTTTTCCATAAATCTTGCAAACGAGATCTTTCTTGCAAAATCTTCCTCCTCGTTTCCTCTTCGTCGATCAATTTCCGGCCAACTTCGAATAGTCGAAAGATAGTTTCGCGTTCGGCAAAACGCGAGGTTTTCTCTCGTAGGATCCCGTATTCGAGCCTAGGTATTTTCCGACGGTTACTATCGGCCGAATGGAAATCCTTATTACGAAGCGGGGAATCTCACTGTCTTGGGTTTAATTTCCGTTGAAAACAGGGAGACAAAAGGTGCGCGTACAACAGCGAGCCTTGAAAAAAACTGGGAAAGACAGTGGCATCCGAGCTTTCATTAGCGTGTCTACTTGGGAGATTAGTACGCTTTACCGCGTGCCTCTCTGTCTTTGTCTCCTTTCCTCTCTTTCCGCGTCTCTGTCGAGAAGAAAGGCGGCATGCACTCAGCGGCCTGCAAGCTTTGAGGATGGACTCTCGGACTTTGCTTCGTCTCTCTATCGGGCGGGCAGAGGGGGGAGGGGAGGGGATGAAGCGAAAGGAGAAGAAGAGAAAAAGAAAAAAAAAAAGGAATCGGGAGGGGCATTATTACATAGCAGGTACATGAGATATTTTCGCAAGTCATCAAGTCCACGTTAAACAACTTTCCAGATGTTTATGAAAGTGTTCGCGATCGCGAGGTAGCCGGGTAATAATGGAGAACGGGGACGGGTTTGTTTGCACGTCCTTCGGAGATTTCAATTCCTCTTTCAAGTTGCCAGCGGAGAATAAGAATCATCGTATCGTGGAAAGAGATAGTTAAACGTTATATACAAAGATCGAACGACAATCGACGATCTATACACTTTGTATACACACGTTAGATCTCCTGCTTGATATTCTTCGATTTCTATCGCATTTTTTATTTTTATCACGCCCTCGAATTTTAATTAAACATTATATTAACATTGATTAATGTAATTACACAATTAATTTCTTCGAATCGTAGGAAAAAAAAAAATATTTTCATTTGCACTTTCAGAACCAATTTCTTCTGGACGATTTTACTCTGGAAATGGGGGAGGGGGGGGGGCCTCGGGCGTGAATTAGAGTTGCGGTTGCGGCGAGTGCACGCGATCACCGATGACGATAAATCTTCAGCCCAGGCGAGGACTCACCTTAGGTGATCGGTGCTCCTGCTAGACAGAAGGGGGCCCTACGTCACCGTGAGCGGCAGCTGCCGGTACGTCATACTTTTTCTTTGTCTCAAAGGACCCTTCTCTTCAGTCGATGCTCTTTGGGGCACGGACGGGGGCCACGCGCCCGCGGCAGATGTTCCGTGACGCATGCCCCTTCATTCCTGCGTATTACGTACTTATACTTGGAGCTTGTTCGTGCAAGGCGCGTAACACGCGACCAAACCGACCACCGATCGATCGTCGCATATGCAACGATTCTCTTGCCCGCGCGCACGCTTCGAAGAATGCGACCGAGCGCCGATTGAAGGAGGGCCCGACTCTCTCTTGACTCTTTGATAGATTGCACGCATGCCGTGCCAACCCTTTACACGCGCGATCCCGCGTTTTCCGGATGGTCAGTGACACGCCTGTTTTGCGGTTTCTCCCATTGCCTGTCGAGATATTTCAATTGATTGATATTCCAAATTCCAAAGGTGGTGGTGGTGGCATTTTTGGAACGAATTTTGGGCGAATATTTCGATGATGATTTTAACGAGATAAAATTTGAATGGGCGGGTAATATAGTAGGGTAGTTGTTTGAGTTTAAGAGTAAAGATGATACTTGGTAAAAGTTTACGCAGAAGAATCGATTCGGCGATGATGAGAGGATGGAAAAAATTATTTTAAAGAATAAAGTTTAAAAATAAAAGCCCGGTTGGATAAGATATTTGGAAAGCTTTTTACTCGAGTAATATTTGATTTGTTACGATGGAACAGCTGTTACTCAGAGATGTCAAATAAAATAGGGGTCATTGGCCTTCTAGCCTGATTTCCGTTTTTTCGAGGAGAAAGAAGAAACGATAGATGGGAACGGGCGAGTGAACAGAGTTTTAAAATATTTGTGCCGTCATTATTTTTACTCGATTTCAAGATTTTCGAAATTGAATTGTACATAAAAATAAGAAATTTTACCTATTTAAGTAAAATAGTATCATATCGAATTTTGTATCGTTTTCGATTATTTTTCTAATAATAATACGAAGGAATGAGTTATTTCTCTCCAAAAATCGATGGAATCGAATAAAACGCGGCACGTAAGGGCAACGATAGAAGAAAATAATTACAATCACACGAGAGAGAGAGAGAGAGAGAGAGAGAGAGAATCGCGATTAACGTGCGATCGATAATCGGAGCAAGGAAGCTCGAAAAAGGACACTGACGTTGGAAAAATTTCATTTTCAATAAAACTAAAAAAAACGGAGAAGGTAGAGTATTGTCATAATAATTTCAACCTGTATACTGCTGTTTTTTTGTTGCGCAATAATATTCTATTTTGACGAGTTCGCGTGGTTGGGAACGCGTTTTACTCGAATCCTTTGACGGTGATTGAACGACGACTTTGAAATGGATGTCAACGCGCGCGGAAAAGTCTGGCTCGTCTCTCTCTCTCTCTCTCTCTCTCTCCTCGGATGTGAATGTTCTTTGTAAACAGCAGAAATCACGCACATGCTTTCTGGGCGTGCTGAGGACAAGTAAGTGTGCGTGCATATATCTCCAGAAGCCGCCCAGCACGATAACACCCGTGCCGTATGATAAAGAACAATTTAACGGTCTTGTTAAAGATACGAAATACGCCTACTGCGATAAAAGTGAGTCGCAGGCGTGCTGCCATCGTTGAAACGTAATATCCCAATATCATGTGTCCCGTAAGAGGAATAATTAGACCAATCTTATTTATCCTACACTAATAATTTTACAAGAGAAAATAATAACGATTTGAAAGATGATAATTATCTATCTCTCCTTTAAAAATACTTGTAATAAAAAAAATCGGATTGCAGGGATGATCTTTGAAATAAATTCGTTTCAGATCCGCAAAGAAAGCAAACTTCGAACTTTATACATTTCTAACTAATAATTCAGAGAGCTCCAATTGCCACCAATTATCCCTACCATCCCTCCCCCCCCCCCAACTACTTCCTAAACGTATCGAAGCGTTAAACGTCCGTAAGGCGCGCGTGACTCTCCTCGGCCAAAGTTCTTCCACGACTTTTTCCCTCGTCGCATTTATTTCGTCGATAAAAACCGCGCTTTCGAAACCATCACGGTCCATGCCCGATTTCCTCGAACGTGGTTGTGGAATGTCCACCACCACGTTCGCGCGCCAACCCGTTTCCCGATTCACGAAATAATTAATTATACGAAGGATCGGGTGGAAAAACGGTTTTCCATTAACGAACGGCAGCTTTGAGACGCGGGCGGGCAAAGTTGGACGGAGATCGTGATCGATGTACAGGCATCCAACTTTCCGATCAATAGGGGCGAGGGTGGACCCGGTGGCGCGCGCGCGCTGCTCGCGAAATTAATTTCGCGAATTGAAAAGGTGACCCTTCAGACGCCAATACAATTAACCGTGAAACCCCGAACTTCATATTTTATACAGAGCGGCGACACCGGGCAAATTGAAAGAGACAATTTTTGCGGCGAGCACAATCGCGGCAAATGGATACCGCGAAAACGCAGCTCGGCCTCGATTCCGGTGAATTGACCGGCGCTCCCCCCCTCCCTCTTCCCCTCCACCTCTCCCTGCACACTCGTCGTCGTCGTCGTCGACGTCGTCGTCGTGCGCCAGTTGAAACAAAAATCGAGAGAGTTTGCCATTCGCGTATATTTCCCCCCCCTCTCTTTTTTTCTTTTTTCTTTTCTTTTTTTTTTTTTTTTGAAAAGGACACGAAAAGGCGAAAATATATTTATACGTGTATGCGCGTGTATAGTGCTATCGTGTCGAGTGTATGGAAGACGCGGGTAGGTTGGTAGCGCGCGTCGTCACACCTGACGTCACACACTCGTTAGGGGGCAGATGGCCCCCCTCTCAACCGTGACGTTCGGCCCTTGGCGGGTACCTGGCGGCGTCTACCCATGGGGCCTCTTTCCTTTCTTCCTCGTCTCTACCCTCGCCTCTCCCTGTTCCGCTACCGGCATCGCGGTCCCCTCCACCGGTGGCCCCATAAGGTAAGGCAAAATAAAATAAAACTTCTGTCAAGGGAGGCCCCTTTTCCCTCGCACACACGCGCAGCTGCTCAGGTAGTAGCACGAGCTGCTACTTCCACATTAGAGGACGGAACTGGCGTGGGGGCTCGCTGTGTGCCCCATTAAAATTCCGTCTGGCCAGACGCCCGGCTGCTCCCTCGCGTGCAACAACCGGGGCACGGAGGGGTAGGGGAGGAACGAGGGGGGAGAACAAGAAAGAGATTATTAAGGTGACGAACTTTCGATCGATTTGCTCGGATGCCCCCTTCCCCCTTAGATGTGTGCAAAGGGATAGGGAGAGATATTTTATTTTCTGAGCCCAATGAATCGTGGTCCAGAGTGCTGACTAATCTTGATTTATTCGTATTCGTGGAAATTGGAGGAATTTTTGGAGGATGTTCTTCCGCAAGATTGATAAAAAATATGTTATTTCAATGGTAACGATTTTCAGTGTACGATACACCAATTTATGGAATTTTATAAGTTTATAAAATATACATACGAGAATAGGATAATATAAATATGAATTTATATAGAAGCGGGAATGTGTATCGATGAAAAGTGTGTAATGTTATTAAAATTCTGCTGATAAATTTTATAAATTGGAAGGAAAGTGATTGTTACGTTCGATTGTAAATTTTTCAATATTTTTATAGAGAAATAATAATTTATGACCGAATTGTCGTGCAAGATCGAATCCTAAAACGATCCCCCTTTTCCACGACACAAACGAGTGTACATCGAAAATCGTGCACAAAAGATCTCATTAGAGAAGGATATTATCGCTTTTTCCATTTCAATCGAAACGGTAGCCTGTTCCATTCCATTAACGCCGTCTCGTAAAGGCAAGAAAAATCCCCTTAAAGGCCGTTTCCTTCCACCCAAGGAGAAAGGGATCTGGACTAATTATAAAAGGGGCCTCATAATAAAAATGTACAAAGGGACGAAAACGTGCGCAAATCGAGACGTTGCATTGTCCGGCGTGTTCAAAGTGGCTAATGCCTCTTAAACCGTGGCAAAGTGGCCCGTAACGAGGAATACACGACCGTTTTCACGCCTCGGTTGAAAGAGAAGAACCGATTTGTCGTCGCTCGTAAATCCGTCCCGCTCGTAATTTCTCGCCACGAGACATCCGGTCTTCCGGACAAGGCGTTGCGGGGGCGTTTCGTGTGGTAAACATAATGTCCTGACCGTGAAACCTTTTGTCTGTGCGGCGTGTATACCTTCAGCTTTTCTCATGCCGGACGAAACTGTACGCGTGCCGGCCACATCTTTTCGAGGCCCACACCTGGAAACTTTGCTGCATCGTGCCCTCCTTCCTTCTTCTTCTTTTAACACGAGAAACCCAATTTTAAATTTGTTCCTTCCTTCTTTCAATAATTCCACAATATTAGATTAGACGATCTCCTGGAGGAGGTAACTTTTAATTTTCCTCTTCCTCATCCAAGAATCCACAAGGCTACTTCTAGTATTTTCGCTATATTCATCTGCCCACACAACATCTGCCCACGCGATCTTCTTTCCAAGAAAAAGATCCGTGCACACCGTTTCTCGCCCCTCACGAACTCTCACGACTCGAGCTTTCCGCTCGAGTATAGCGTATCCGCGCGCGTGTCTGTCGAAATCGAGCGTGTCGGTGGAATCATGCGAGCGCAACGGGTCTCCGGCTAAAGTGGCTCGAATAAAAAGAGCGAAACGGAATCCAAAACGGTGCCCTCCTCTATCTTTTTCCACCCTCGCGAGCCCTCCAATTCTTCGCGACAGATTGGCCGGCTCTCTTCACCATCTTCCGGCCCCAATTTCTCTAACGGTAGCTTCTCCAACATGATCGAAAACCACGTGAGAAGATACACGGATCGAGCGAGCACAATGACTTTGGAACATATGTCGAACGGGCAAGTTTCTCTCGTCCGCATCAAGATACGTTATTAACGCGTGCCGGATGAGGGAAACGGTTCGTTCGCCTCGTGCGTTGGGGGGTGGAAGAGGGTAGAAGAGAAGGTGGGGAAGGAGAGGGATGGAAGGAGACAGAGAGGCAGGTGGAAGGAGCGAGAGAGGGCGAAGGAAAATCCATTTTCATGTCGAGACCGGCTCGAGCGGCTAGACACGTGGGTGGAAGGGAAGGTGGGGTAGGTCGAGCCATCTGGGTTCTTTTCCATCCTACACACGGCCACCTTGAGGGCCTTTTAAATCCACCAGAGACATGCACCTTGAGACCTGTTTGGGCCAAGAACCCTCCAACGCTTGGCCCTTTAAAGATCCTGACCCTGAAACCAAGACACTGTACCCTTACCCCTGGGCTCGCCTTAACAACCTGGGAGGGTAGATTCCATTCAATGGTCCGGCTCTTCTCGTTTTTTTTTTTTTAATACGTGTACACGTATTCTTCCGTTCCCTTGATTTCGGATCGTGTTTCCCGTAGATCCACGCAGATTCGTTTGATTTGTATCGGATTTAATGGACTTCTCCGTTTGAAACGAAATACACGTCTTCTATTTTCTGTTATTTACTTGAGATCGTATCAAATAATTAATTTATTCGGTTAATTGAACAATCGTCAGAAAAGAGTTATAACTATATGTATATATATATATAAGAGTTATATTAAAAAAGAATTATAAGAGTTTCATGAAAAATGCAATGATTAGTTTTTCTTTTTTGCCCACCGCGATTGAATTTTTATCTTACAACGTTATAAATAAAATATAATCAAGTTTCGAATGCATCTTGCGTCCCGACGTTTTCTCAGAAACGAGCCAGATTTCACCGATTCGCGCACAATCGAGTCCCTATTAACATTTCACATAGGCAGGACGAGTAAAAAAAAAGAAGGAGAGGAGGAGGAGGAGGAGGAGGAGTGAAGAGCATTTCGTGCAGGCTCTGTTTACCGCGAGGATCAGCGTATCGCGGACGATCCACCGACAAAGCCAAATTAATTTGCAAATCGTTCTCGATCCGTGGAAGGGATCGCTCCCTAATCGATATACCGAGTGTTCATCGTTGTCTCGTAAGTCTCGGATATCGACTCGGAGCGCCAGAACGAATGCCAGCCATTCTCCATCCGGTGAAGAAGTGGTGGAGTTGGAGAAAAAAAAACGATACGTGATCTTCGAGTGGGGATGAACAAAATTGCAAGTTCAGATGATGCTACGGCAAGCATTTCTGACCCGTATCTCGCTCGATTCCCGCCCTACCCCTTCCTTTCCAGTATTCCGCTTACTTTTCCCTTCTTACACAACCTGGAGGGGTGCATCTCGCGGACCTGATTACCGTGCTCGTAATGCATCTTTCTCCTTCGTGTGCAAGAGAGAAAAGAAGAGAAAGAGAAAGAAGAAGAAGAAGAAGAAGAAAAAGAAAAAGAAAGAGAGAGTTAGGTGGGTCTCCTTCGGTTAAGGGAGGGAGGACGCGAGGGAGGAGGGATGATGGGCAACGAGTGACAACGAGACTTTTATTGGAGAAGGAATCGGCAAGCATGATTATGTACCTTAGAGCGTCCCCACCTCACCAATTTTCCGCCCCCTTCCCCCCCAATCCTCCTTCGAGCGCCAGCCTCGCCCACCCTCCCGCGTCTAACCACCCTTCTTCCTACTTCGTCTCCGTCACCGAGCTATCGCCACTGACATTGCACGACGACGACGACGGCTACGAGACCACGACGGCTACGAGACCACTACGAAGCTGCCACCCCGCCTCGCAGCTGCATTGTCAACCCCTTTCCTCCGTTGCTCCCTGCACTCATGCGTATGCACGCATTGGCGTAGAAAGCCGAGAAATCGGAAACTATTGGACTACCATTGTTCGCGAGAAGAGATTCAACGACGAGACGAGATTTAACGATTTCTCGCGAGTTTGCAACTGTTTGTAACGTAATATAGTTGATTCGAGGGTTGATTTCGAGGGAATAGGGGGTGAAATTGGAGGAAAGGGGATCCAGAGGCGTTGCTGTAACTGAGCGGGACTTCGGTACTTACGATGAACGTTGCCGTGGCGATTTGAAAGATGCCGTCCCCTGGAACAGAAGAAAATTGCAAATTTTAGATCTTGTTCTCGATCTTGAAGTGAATTGAACAAACAATTAATTTTAATCTTAATCCCCTTATTTTCGAATTCACAAATAATATTCGAGAAATCAAATATAAATATATATACGTGATTTCGTGTAAAGAATGTTTTCACAGAGGAGAAAAATTGATTGTCAATGGTGTTTGGGCAAACAGAGGAATGGAGAAGAATCGAGTGATGCTACGTTCCTTGGCGGTATTACTAAATTCGTCGTCCATAGATGAAAACGCGGAGAGCAGAGCCGTCCTCCACGAAATTTGCATCTCTGCCTCGCCAATGCCGCCCAAGGCGATATTGTCGTCACAATGAAACCGCCCTCCCCCCGATGCTCGCCATCCCACCCCTCGATACACACTCCGACACAGCGATGTCATGTGCGGGTGTCGCACTCGAACTTTCGCCTCGAACCAGATGCGCGAAACTTCGCGAATTCTGATCACGCATACATCACGGCACCGGCTAACAAAAAAAATTTTATCAGCCTTTTTTCACTGTATTTTCTTTCTTCTTTTTTTCTACCCTTCTCTTTTTTTCTTTTTTTTTTTTTTTTTTTTTTTTTTTTTTTTTTAGTTTTCGAGTTGTCCCTCCGGACACCGGACAACGCTAAAATCCTTTTGAAACAATCGACGGCCGAAACTTGCGCCGGAGAAAATTTAGATGCAGATGACCGCGCCTCGTCGCTCCAAACTTTTTAATTTCGAATTCTCGCTCCCAACGCGGATTTAGTTCCCGATAGGCTCGAAATAGTTGGCGCGTCTTTCCCCTAATTTGCATCGCCGCGTCGTAGAGGTAACGTGTATGGTCTTCAAGTTGGTGTTTTTTTCGTTTTCGAAGAGTTGAATCTCTTTCGAGATCAAACGAGGCGTAGAAAGCCGAGAAATTGAGGGGGAAAAAAATCGGTGGAAAATGATAAATAAATTTGAAGAAGTTACAATTATTAGAAAATAGTTGATTGTAGTCGATGTAATGATAATACGTAATGATAATACGCTATTTGACAATCGTGACTCGTTTTCTGTATCATTTAAGGTATTTCGTATTCAATTTTATATTTATTGTTTATTTATCGAATTTTTAATTTATTTGTATATACAAGGAATGGTATATTTTTATATTGAACAAACTTTTATAATATATACATATATATATATATTTTTTTTTATCTTCAACAATCAATAAATTTAATTTACAGAAGATAAAAAAAAAGAAGTATAATTTGCGTTCGACTGTTTCCTGAATTGGCTGTTTTCAGTTCTTTTTGAGCGACTTGTTAACGATATTTTTTATTATTAGCCTTTGTTAGAGGCTAAAATATAATAAAAATATATATATATATATAATCGATAACGTTTTCAAGAACTCTTTCTACTCGAATTGAAATAAATTCCGAATTAATAAAAAACGCGAAAGAAAGAACAACTTTCGTTCTTTTTGTTCGAGAATAACGTTAAAACAAATTTCGTAAGAGTCTACAATTTCTCCCCTCCCGTCCCTTTCATTTTCTTTCGAGTTCCATCATCAATTTCCCCCCGAAACAACGAAATTTCACGAAATCAGAATGCGCGTTTTCGGCCCCCTATTCAACCTAGTAGTAGGATGCATCGAGACAACGGAGGGTAAGGAAGGAAGAAGGACGAGATTAAGGAGGTCATAGGTGTGAGGCGTAGTTCGACGCCAGTATCTGAGACAGTTTCAGCGGGCAAGACTTAACAAATAGGCAAAGTTTTGTCCCGGGGATAGCCGGGGACGGTGGATTCTCCGCTCCGCCCTCCACAACATCCTCTCTCCCTCTCCTCTTTGTTCCCAAGTTTATGATGTATTAGACGTTCCCCTCCCCCAGCGTTCCTTTCCACCGTTTCTGCGCCTAAAGGTTGACCAATTTATACCGTCGACCGGCCAAACTTCCATCCAACCGAATTAACGAGGCACTTGGCTGCGATACGCAAGGATTCGAAACGAGAGAGATTAATTGTAAAGAGTAGAAACGCGTCTTTATAAAATTACGATATGTAGGTGTAGATAATAGAGACACGAATTCTTTAATTCTTCCTTATTATTCTTATTCTTTCCATTTTAAAAATCTACTCTATCTAATATCTTCTAATGGATAATTTCTTTTGAGAAGATTGTAATATTTACAACGATTCGCGTAGATATAATTGTACAATTATATAATTAAACAATTATATCGATATATTGTATTCCTATATTGAAATTATATTCTTATTTCATCCACTTACAAATGAATCCGTATCGATATTACCCGTTGAAACTTACGTTTGAATATTAACTCAGAATCGAAATTGCGAAAAATCAAACGAAACTAAGGATATAGTTGCATCAGAGCAATGAATTTAACAATAATTTTCGTGCTCGATACCTTCGCATAAATTTCTCATCTACCGAATAATTAATTTAGATCTTCTATCGATTTAGATTCGGGAATAGAAACTTGTTTGCTACGACACTTCCTCCCTTTGTAATACCTTTATCACAGAAAAAAAAACTATATATATATATATCTTTTTCTCGTTAAAAGATCTTCACCTCGACCCATCTTTTTAAATCTCAAATAAATATCTCAAATAAATATATATCGTTCTACGTTTCCGATCGAGAGTCGCCGAAAATTCATTCACTGGCTCTCCAATAGAGAGATTAAATATTCAAAAAAAAAAAAAAAAGAAAAAAAGGAGATGGAAAGGAAGAAAAGCGCGTTGAAATTTTTTTCCTCAAAGCGGCGAAACAACATCAAAAGTTTCGTATCCTCCCGTGGAGCGCGCGTTTCGTGGCCGTGGCTACGCAGACGCGTCTGCTGCCCCCAGGATTAATAAACTTTGTCGCGTCTCGGCTTTACCCCGCACGTAACTCCGTACGTGGAAAATCAATACCCGATACACACATACGTATTCCTTGCAGAGGTCCGCTTCTCCGCTACTTGTCTCGCGCGCTATCTCACTTTTATCGGGATCTCGTATCTGCCCCCCTCGTCCTCCCCCAACCTCCCCCTGTTGGCGTGCACGCGGGCGTGGGAAATATACGGGCAGAGGCGAACCGTTTACGAGGCGCAAGTAGGTCGTCGTAAACGCCCACGCCGTTGTCACTGCACCCTCCCTCCTCCTCCTCCGACGGCGATGTTGGAGGCTCTCCTCGCTTCTCGAGGGGGAGGGGGATGACAGATGGCCCGCTAGACAAAGAACTTGGCCGACTGCCTTTCGTTGCGTAACTCGATAAAAACCACCGCGCCCAAAGTCGATCGTGTACGCCTCTCTCTTTCTCTGGCCTCGATCAAGTCAAAGGGACGATGGGGTTGAAAATCAAATAGCTCGTCGTCTCGATGGGAAATCTCGATCGTTGCCAAGATTGAAATCTCTCTCTCTCTCTCTCTCTTTCTCTCTGCTCTTCCCTCTCTGCCTCTTATCTTTCCTCGATTAGAAATTTCCCTCTGCCGAAAGAAGGGTGCGCTCCATGACGATTAGACGATTAGAGAGAGAGAGAGAGAGAGAGACTCCCTTTCGCGAAACCTCGTTACGATACCCCCGGTATTGGATGAAGGAATTAGCCACGGGGATTGCAAAATCGTTCGACTATTTTCCTGCGCGATTCTTTTTTTTTTTTTTTCAGGGGAGTAGATCTCCCGTTTTGGGAGGGGGAGAGAGAGAGAGAGAGAGAGAGAGACACGTTCATCGAGGGAAATCGGTTTCTAAATACCGTGTAACCGCAATTCGCGCGCGTGCGTTCGAGTCACAACCCGTCACAAACGATCCCCCCGTTGGTAGTTTGTCTCGTGTTTACCGAGTGTTTGCGTTACACTTTCGCGCAAATACGTGATTTACATTTAATTGTCGGCCGGCGAACTTATAGGGGGAGGTTTCAGCTTTATGGGCAATATAACACTGTCGAACGAAGAGTTGGCATTATTTCACAAAGGGGGAGGGGGGAGGGGCAATCGCGTTACACGCGTACCGTGCATCAAAAGTTGAACCGTTGTTTTTTGACTGATCGTAATTTATCGGAGAGAGGGAGGGAAGGAGGGAGGGAGGGGAGAATTTTTATCGTGTTAGATTAACGCCTCGGCAAAAATTTGAAATCGTAAATTCTTCGAATATTAATTATCAAAATGACATATTGTTTTTGAAGTGATATAATTCGGAATGTGATTAACCTGTGTTATAAAAATTAAGAGAAAATTAGAAAAAAAAAAAAAAACAAACTCTACGAATTTTCTCCCTCGAGAAATATAATAATCTATTCCAAAATTCTGTGAAAAAAAAAAGGAGTAGCGACCGTGGAATCGATAATCTCGTGGAACAATAAATTGTCTCAAAGTCCAGCCTCGATTCGAAGTGATGGGAGATTACGATTCTGCGTCTTCGCATTGTAGCAGTGACACGCATGAATGACACGCACACGCGCGCACAGGAAGGGGCGTTACGTCGATGGCTGGCACAATGGGCACGTGGCAGAATCTAATCATCTCCCAAGTCTCAGGGTGAGCTTGTATTTTCTCCTTTTTTTTTCTTCTTCTTCTTTTTTAGTTGTTTTTTTCTCTTCTTCTTTTTCAACTTCCCTCATTCAGGATGTTAACTCGCTGGAAATTCATCAATCCACTCTAGGATCAGGCTCTGTTTTCCGCGCCACCAAAAACGGTATTTGCCTAAGTGCCTCGAATGAATGAGAGTGTTCGAAACGATTTGCAATTCAACCCCTATAGATAATTCGCACGATGATGTTTCGATAATGTTCGATATATTTACTTGTGTGTATGTGTGTGTGTGTGTGTATGTTTCTGATTTGTATAAATTCGATCTATCGAAATTAGTGGTTTGACGGCAAAAATAATAATATAGTAAATAATATACTAATTTTATTTTTTGAGAAATTTATAATTTCGATGCCAAAGTGGTCAAAACTTTTCAAAAATCTGATTTTTAACCGCGATTTAACTTTTATTGACGTTGTAATAATAAATATAAAAAAAAAATTTTTAACGTAGATACGATATAAATAATAATTTCGATAAAAAATTTTATTCGAGGATATGATAATTCCAATTTAAGATAATATTCGCGTAATATCTAAAAGTTTATTTAAAAGAGAGATTCATTCTTCAAGCTTATCTGATTTCCGTCAATCGTATCGACGTTGTCGAAAACGAAACGCGTACCCATTTTTCCAATCAACTACGCTATATCCTCGACGAATTTATATTATTAAATTTAGTTACGAATATTAGTTTCGAGGAGGAGGGGGAAGGGAGGGTAGATAGAAAGCAATCGTGAAGATTTATTTTTCGACGAGTTTCCTATCTCAAGTAAATGTTCTCGATACGATCGATTAAGTTGGTGTTGCGCGTGCAAGTTGCACATGTGCTTGGAACTATGCTAGAAACACGTGGCCCCTGCCTCAGGAGACGCCCCTTTCATCTAATCGTTCCACCGTTAATGGATTATTTCAATCGAAGAATCGAGGGATACGTCCTTCGCAGAACTGTAATTACAAATTATCTATTATTACTTTCGATTAATATGTGATCTAATCAAATTTTTAACAATTCAAAATAAACAAATAAATATATTGATTTTCCTTGGAATTTAACTTTCTATAAAAAAAAAAAAACTAAATCGCTCAAGATCAAGAAAAAAATTGCCATTCTTAAATTTTTCTGAAACGAATTTTTGTTTTTCTTCAGATTTTTTTCAAAATTTAGAACGATGAAAGATCAAGGAAGATGCAGGAATAAGAGATCGAGATTATTGTTAAAAAAATTTGCCTATGGAAAATATTTCGTTGTATATTGGTATTTCGTTGCACTTTACACAATTTTTAGTGATTCTTTTTTTTTTTTGGAAGATGAATGATTTATAGGTTTATAGGGAATCGAATGGTTTCCACTCGATCGAGCAAAGAGATGAAAGTATGGAAGGATAAATCTAGCTGTTATCGCCAAGTATCCTGAAACGGGACAGCAAGTTCCTTGTAGGAAGGATGAAGCAACAAGTGGCTTCTTAGCTCGAGCAATCTTAGCTCGATGTTCAACAAGTGTTTTCCGAATGGATGCGTGTCCTGGGAACGGGAAGTTGAGGAGACTTGTCACGAAATATTTGTACAACTTACGAAATACCATCATTAACGAAACAATTTCTTATTTTTTTCATGTTTTTTATATGTTTTTTCAAAATGAAAATCGAAATTCGAAATTAAATCTAAAACGTATTACTTTCGAATTTAAATGAAACACATATTTTTTAGTGTTTTAATTCATTGATCAAATCCGTATAAAGATATTGTGTATATTGAATACTATGAATTTCAAATCAATTTTAAAATAATTCCCCATAAAAAATGTATGTTTCGTATCGATAAATTTTCATTGCATTAACTCTAACTCTAAACTGCAGAGAGACGCAGACGAGAGGGAGGGGAGGGGAAGAGATAACATCCAGGCAACAACGATAAAGAATAACATTTCTTTATCGCGAAATCCAATATGAACCGATATTCCGATAACTTATACGTTTCACTTACGTACGTACTACGCAATTCCCCCCTTTTCAGAATTCACTTCACCTCGAGGAAAATAATAAAGTCAACTGTTTCACGAGAAACGAACGAAAAACACTCCCAACTCTTAAAAATTTAATCGTTTCAACTCTTCGTCGTCGAAAAGGACAAAGAAAACACACACAGCGCGCGCACAGACACTCGCGGAAAAAAAAGAAAAGAAAAGAAAAAAAGTAACTTTTCAGCGTATCAAAGTTTCTTCTTCTTCTTCCTCTTCTTCTTCTATTAACACGGAACAAAACGATTCTAATCCGTGGAAGGGAGGAGAGAGAAAGAGAAAGAGAGAGCGAGAGAGCGAGAGAGAGAGAGAGAAAGAAACGTGACGTGGGAAGGGTCGGTTTCGCGTGCCGTCTCTAAATAATAAAATAAAAACCTCGACCTCCCCCCTCTCTCTCGCTCTCCAAATCCTTGGCCAACACGCTCAATCCCGGACAGCAACAAGTTGATATCTTGTTCCCTCGAGGGCGGCACGGGGGTGGAAGCGACTTGAGCTTTAGTAGGGGGAGAGGTATCGTCGTAAGAAAACGCTTTTCCTTTCTTTTCTATCCACCATCACCCTCGTTCGATGCCTCTTTCCGCTGAAAAGATTCCTTATCCGCACCCTTTAGCCCGGAAAATTCTTCGAGGGAAGTTCTTCGTCCGTGAAAGGGCTAAGAAAACTGGGCGGAGGGTGGAGAGGATGGGCTTTCTCGGGGCGATGGATGGAAGGAAACGACCAAGATGTTAAAGGGACGGTGGTGTTTCCTTAGGGGAGGAACGAAGACGATTCAACCTCTCAGCGTCTTGTAACCTGTTGGAGCTACCCCTCTTCTGGGATGGGAGAAAGTCGGATTTCCGATTGAACTGCTCGATTTCGATTCCACTTTGAGAATTCAAGACGATACGGCGCGATCTCCTTCTCCGTCGAGAGTTGACACGATAATAACGTTCGAGCTCGAGAATTTATGTTTTGGTAAGGGGATTAGAACGAGAGCGGATAGATAATCTATTTCGTCGAAATCGCGTGTTTTGAATACAATATATATATTTCTCGGAAATATTACGAATGTTTTGGTCGTAAAACTTCGTTTATATTTCGAATATAAACACACGAGGTGAATAGAAGGAAACTAATGTAGTTTGTAACGAATGTAGACTGATATAATATTTATATAATATTACATATAATATTTAAAGAAATATTAATAATCGAAAATGTTTTATGATTTTAAAAAATGAATAATTGATTTTAAAAAAACGAAATATTATATTATTATATTATATTATATTATAATATAATATTATATTATATATTATTTTATATAATATGATTTTTTTATAAAAAATTCATATTATATTATATTATATTATATTATATTATATTATAATATTATATGTTATTTTATATAATATGATTTTTTTTATAAAAAAATTCAAGACAATATTAATATCTTTTTTCGATTTTCTATTGAAAAATATAACATTATTTTCGAAAAAGTCGAAACCAAAGAATAAAAAACGAAATTAAAAATGATATAAATTATCAAGATAAAAAAATATTGAAACAAAGATTTAACGTACTATATGAAAAAATAAATTTTTAAATATTTTTATAAAAATTCATACAGATATAACACTTATATTAATTGCGAATAATAAAATGAACGGCCATTATTTCTTTCCAATAAAATAAATCTTTAAAGAAATGTATCAAGATTAAAATCTTCTCGATACATTACTTTCTCACGGCAAGTTTATTGGTTCATTGTCCATGGTGATGGTTAACAAGGCGAGAAAATCAACGACAAAAGGGATTCGTAATTAGCAGACGCTTCCCGTAGGCTAAGAAAGTCGGGTCGAAAGCAAGGGGATGAGCGTTTCTTAGGGGAGGCTACGCTCTAAGAAAAACGAAACGGCCGATGTCTTGTAACCTGTTGAAGCAACCCCTCAGGAGATAAAGTGCTTTCTTGGCGCTTGGAAGAGGGGGATGGAAGTTTAGTGGGGCTGTTCGCCAAGAATCTTGAGATACTTGGGATAAAATCTATAGAGAGACATAGATAGAACGATGAGTTAAAAGGTGCGAAAAGGAAGGGAATCTTTCCGGGCGGAAAGACGCGAATCAACGAGAGAGAGAGAAAGAGAGAGAGAGAGAGAAACGAGAGTCAGAGGAGCCAAGAGCTCTTTGAAGAAGTGACACCTTTGTTTTCCCAGAGGGCGCTCGAACGTGGCGTGAAGGGTTACTAGTCTCGAGGAAAATTGGCGTTACGAGGAAATTACGTGGAAACGAAGATAAAACTCAACTTTTATCTACTTTAACTATTCCTCTGCACGAATATATTATTCTAATCTATCTTTTTTTCTTTCGACTGATACCTGTTTCTTACATCTTTCGTTTCGTCTCTTCACAGATATCGATTATCAAAGACTTCGATATGAATCTATCCACGACGAGAATATAAAGAATTCGTCCCATTCTCGATCCTCTCATCCTCCACCCGCATCGAAATCAACCAGATCCAGGTCGATTGTCTCGTTGATCGGCAAAGAATCGTCCCGACAAAGGGGGATGCACAATCTCTTTCCTCGAATCCACGTGAAAAGATTCCACGCCCGGCGATGTCCCGAGTCGATTAACAGGATTGATCACGGCCAACCTCTCAGCTGCCGTTTCCGGACGAGATCCTGCCCCCCCCCTCCCCTCTTCCTTTTTTCGCCTCCTCGCGAAATCCAAGCTAACTGAACGGCGCGTGACTTTCGATCCGCCGCCGTTCTTTTCCTCGTCCCCGTTATATTCGACGATTCGAGTCCATTGTCCCTCCCCCTCCCCAGCCTCTGGAGGGATAAATATTTAACAAGCCGTCGTACTGTTACGTCAATATCCCTGAAACGCATCCGGATGCATCCTTCCGGCCAGGAGGATGCCGAGCCAGCGGGGATGCACTCGATCACTTTGAAAGTCTGGCTCGATCGCGTGACGAGAAAAGGTATATATCTGTATATATATATATATATAAAGCGGTACGGTCGAAAAGGAGGATCATGGATCCTTTCGGATATATTCAAAATATGCAGAGCAACGGCGCGCCGCTCGGGCGCACACCGACAAAAGATTGCGCCAACCGCGGAGATAAAGGGAGGCCCTCTCGTTTTCTCGTTTAGTTACAGCGTGGAGGGTGGAGGGAGGGAGGGAGGGAGGTAGGGAATAAGCGGTAAGAAAAGTGGAGGAGATCGTCGATTCTGTTTGCCCACAAAAATGCCGTAAACACGAGACGACCCGGCATTATGCAGTCGTCGTGCAGACAGACAGACAGACAGACGTAAAGACAGACCAACAGCCACCTACTACCAGGCGCAGATGATGAACCTTTTTCAGGATTTTCGACAGGGATTAGCGACAGGGCGGACATTACACCGCAGCGCGGGAAGGGAAAACGCGAAGGAGCACCCTGCCCCGAGTAATTTGAGACGATGATGCTCCTCCTGTGTTCTTTCTCAGCTGCCCTGTTCGCCAGATGTCGAAATTGCCCCCGCAAATGGAGACAATAACGCGAGGATAAATGGATTTAAGTCGAGACCGGTGAAATTACACCTCGGTGGTCGATCAGCCATCGATTTTGGTGTTTGGAAAGACGACTTTCTACGATTGATGGTTTAATTTTAATCTCATGTATGGCGAGTAACCTAGTCTCTTTACTTTTGTACTCTTATATATTGTGCGTGTATCATTTATTAGAGCATAGAATTGTCTATAATTGTCTTCTATATCTTACGAAAGAAATTGCCATTTTGCAGAAACTATGAATGTAATTATAATGCAAATAACTAGTCAACGTTATTGAATCACAGTTTGGTACTGGTTTGATGTGATAGGGGAGGGGGGATTAAATGTATACAGATGCAAATATTTTATATTTTATTATTGATTAATTAAAAATGAGTCAAAGGAATGGTTGATTAAAGTTGTCAACCACCAGTTGATACGATTATATTCGACAACTCGTTCAAATATTTTATTTTTAATCAAGCAAGAAAAATATTAGCTTTCTGATTGAGTAATTAATACCTAATGCATCTTTTATTTATATTAACCCGATCGAAATAATAATCAGTTTTCCGCTTACGTATTACGCACGTTCGTTAATTACGTTTCGTTAATTACAATTCTGGAAATGGATGGCAATCAAAACCGCGGGTATCATGTCAAAACAATCCTGTGTATCCAAGAATAAATTCAACCGAATAGTTCTCTTGATACTATTCATAATTCAAGTAGAAACAACAATGGAATGGTGGAAAAAGGTAATCTCGAACGTGCGATCGATAGTTTCAACTACTACCACTACTACTACCGTTTTTTAAGCTTTATCCTTTACATTCTATTCCAATAAATCCCTCCTTTGTCCCGCGCTCAAATAAGCACCAATAAATATTAACAACGAACTGCCGGTTTCCACCGTCAACTTCGGAAATAAAGGAAACGGCTCGTATAAGAATCGCGATGAACGAATGCCGCAATGGAAAGGAGGAAGGAGGGAGGCCTCGATCGAAGAAATCAACGAACCGACGCGACGAGAGAAGAGATTTTTCTGGCCTCCTACTTCTTTTCTTTTCTTTTCTCCCTTTTTTTTTATATATATAAATAAACCATCGCGAAATATTTTCGAAAAAAACGGAGAAAAAGAAAAGAAAAATCGGCGAGATTCGACGCGAAGCAACGAGATTACAATCTCGTATATGCTCCTAATGAAAAGAAGCTGGGAACAAACGTAGGCTGGGTTGTTCCGCGGGATAAACGCACAATCGCAGGATAAACCGAAGATATAATGGCTCGTATAGCGCGGTAAAACTTCTGTGCCACTTCAGTTAACTTCTGAGGGAAGGCGGAACAAACAATCGTGGAATTAAAGTCACGGCGATTCCGCGGCTGCTCCACCGAGCGAACCTGTTACGAGATAGATTCAAAGGATCTCGTCTGATGCGCCAATGTTTTCTACATATATATATATATATATATATCGACTCGCGATGCACCCTTGTATTCGTCCTGGATGACTCTGCCTATATCTCCCTCTCTTTCTCTCTCTCGTATGCACACATACTATTTTCGAAGAGCAAAGAGTTAAAGGGAAAAGAGAAGGAGGATGAAGAAGGAACGGCACGTAGGAGGAAACGTGCACGCTGTAAGGAGGAGGGGGAGAAGGCGAAAGATAGAAGGAGAAAGGAGTAGCCGCCCTCTTTTCTCGAGCGCTCGTTTTTTCCCCTTTGTCCCGAAGCACGGAAATTAAGAGACTTCTCCCGGGTAGGCCAACCCCTTCGAAGGATCCGCGCGTATGCACGTGCATGCACAACGGGGCGGCCGCGAAACGTGTGACACGCGCGCACACACACACACACACGAATCGCTCGGCTTCAAGTCTATCCACGGGACCATGCGTGTGGAGACACACAACAGGGACGCGAGTCATTGTCCGCGGACACCTGTGGACTTACGTGCTATGCACGATGTAGCCACTTACTTGAGAGGCCGGGTTGGGGGAAAAAAGGAAAAAAAAAAAAAAAAAAGCTCTCTTGCGCTTTTCTCCGCTTTTCACACCGGGCGAACTAAGCACCCTAGCCCTATGTCTACAAGACTCGTCTTCTGTCCCTCTTCGCCCGGCCTACTTCTCCTATCGGGGTGTCTCTCTCTCTCTCTCTCTCTCTCTCTCCCTACCGTTGCACGCTCGGGGTTCTTAGCTCTCTCTAGCGCCTCGTGCTTCGTTTCCCACCCCTGTCCCGGTCTTCTGGGGGTGAGAAAGTCGTTCAGGGCGTTAAATCGCCTCCTCGGCTGTGCCGCTTCGCGCGCGCCCGTTGCTTTGTAAACTGCCTCATCCTCTCGAGGATAAGATAATGCAAAGTGCAACGGCGACGATGCAGCGCCTGCCTTACGTCTCCGCGGCTCACTCTTTGCGTACTCGTCTCCTCCACCCTTTGCCTCTCCTTTTCTTTTTTCCCCCCTCTTTTTTTTTTTTTTTTTTTTTTTTTTTTTTCCCACCAAAACTGTTTTCTCTTCTTTCCGCCCGCTGTACGGCCACCGCCGTTTCTCTCTAATTAAAAAAGTTATTATCTTGGAAGAAAGAGGAGGAGCAGCGTGTTTATTCTTCTCCGTGTTTGCTGACCGTGGCAAAGGAGGGGGGAGGGGGGGGGGGAGGGGGGCTTACGAGGAAGGAATGAATGGCTTTTGCGGACGGAGGATGAGGAGGAGAAAAGATTGCCAACAAGGAGGACAATCGCGGTATTATATTAGGAAAGAGGCGATTAATTAGCGGAAATCCTTTCGAAAGAGAATAGACGAGCGCGATTTTATTACCGGGCGTTTGATAGGCTAACGTCCGAGATTGCGTCGAGTATCGGTGGTTGAATTACTACTTGCGCCATCTCTTCCCGGTTTATACAAATTGTACGGATTATTTATATATAAGAAGAAACTTTTATTTAGTTTCTTATTTAGTTACTTGAAGAACAGTGAACGCGCAAATGAAAATATAATTATTTACTTTTTTAAAAAGAAAATATTCGAACGATCGTTACGATGTTTTTTCAATGTCACAATGATGGATTTCGTTATTGCATTTATGAACGAAATAATTTCGTAAAATGCGACTTCTCTAACTAAGCGATTAAGAAGAATGAATATCCACCTTCAACGGAGGGGATGCTCGTTAACGATCGCTTATTAGCTTCGATAAACCGCGTGTATTCGACAAAAGAAAGAATATTAATCTCTTCCAAAAGGAACGAACGGAAAAGCTGCCGATCGAACGCCGGCCGAAAGCTAGACGCGAAACCCTCTCCTGATCGGATACAAAAAACACGATTGTCCGTGACGAAGTATCCTCGGATCGTCGGCAAGTGTATTTGATTAAATGCAAAAAGGTATTGCTTAATTATCCGTAATATCCGCGGCAACGAGTATCATGGACCGTCGAATCCGCCGCGCCGTTTTCAGGGAGCGATGAGTAGCGAAAAAAAAAAAAAAAAAAAAGGAAAAAAAAATTTCACGCACACCCGAACCCGTTGCACGTACGTAAAACGTAAATTTGTACAGAGGCTCGGACACGCGTGCACACACGCACCTCTTTTGTCCATACGTGTATCGACAGAGAGTCGAGAGTGATAGAGAGAGAGAGAGAGAGAGAGAGAAAGAGAGATGGTAGGGAGTCGAACGGAGGGAGAGCAAGAGAGAGAGAGAGAGAGAGGGAGAGAGAGAGAGAGAGGTACGAGGTGCACAGTCGATCTGGTTGGTCGGGGTAAAAACAAAAATCGGGGCCGAGCCCGCAGATACGCGGTTTTTGCGAAATTACGGGTCCCGCCTCGTACCTTCGCGCGCGTTCCCGTAAATCAATCGCCGCTTCGACGTTCGTATATATTTTCCGTTAATTATTTTTATTCACGACTACGCGCGTAGGAACGCCCAGCGCGCCCATCAGGGCCGATCCACGCGTCAACATGCTCTCGGGGCCATCGACGCACTCCACGGTGCAGGTATACTCACGCATTTACCAATCTGCGCGTGTAATATTCACGAATATTACGCCGGCTATATTCGTACACGTCGAATTTTTCCGGGGAAGCTCGCCGGGAAAACGCGGCCTCACGCATCTCCACGGGAAAATTCTCGAAAGTATGGACGCGTGGGCGTACGCCGCATAATGCTATCTTTTTCTCATCGTCGCAAAATTCTCTCTCTCTCTCTCTCTCTCTCTCTATCTCTCGGTATAATACTCAGTTTTTTTTTTTTTTTTCCCCCCCATTTTCTCTCACGTACACTCGTCGCTGACAGGCGTGCTTGTACGCGCGTCCGTTTTTCCAATAGATGAGGAGAGGGCAAGGGAGACAGGGGTTGAGAGAGAGGACTGCGTGAGAGAGAGAGAGAGAGAGAGAGGAGAGAGGAGGTGGTTCGTCAAATTTGCACATTTATTCGTTTACCGGCATACAATCGAGCTTAAACTCGGCCGAGTTCGTATGAATGCGTGGACACCGGCGGCGTATGTGCGTCGCTACGCATGAACTTCATCCCTTATTCATAACCCTTCGAAGGGCTTGATGGAGCTCCGAGGCTCGTACACCGCACGGACCATCTCCATTCCTCTCTCTCTCTTTTTCTGTCTTTACTTTTCTCGTTTTTTTTTTTTTTTTTTTTTTTTTCGTTTTTCAAACCTCGATCTGCTCCTCCCCTCTTGTTTTCACGGGAGGGGTTGATTCCGCGTTCCTCTGAAACGCTTCATTTGTCGCGCGGCATTGTGCAATTCTTAACAATCTTGCGCGTCTTTCGGCACCGATGCAGGTATAATTTGAAAGGAGGGAGAGAGAAATTGCGGATGGACGGCGAATCGAATAATTTCCATTTCCAGTGTAAGGATGATGCGGTAAGATAACTGAAATTAATCGAGATTTCTTTTCCTTTCTTTTTTTTTAGTTCCTCTTCTACGTCCATGGTAAAACTAGATGGTATTCCAATTTGCTTTGAATCAGTGATTCGTGCGTTTCGATCACCAATTTCCTCCTTGTTTCTTCTTCTAAGATATCTCTTTGATTTGTTTGTCGTGTAATATATTCTAATTGAATTATACGATTAATTTCGAAAGTTGATCAATTTTATTTTTTAAAAATTTATAAATTATAATATATATTTTAACGAATTTATTCGTCTAGTATATTTCTCTGTTAATTATAATTCTCAATGATTACGATACAGCAGCAAATAAATACACGTCTAATCGTATCGATGGGTAAAGAAAAGATACAGATTCTTATCCTATCTATCTACGAAATCATCACGATTTATCGGCCGCAAGTAAAATTCCAATCGAACAACATCCCCAAGGAAGCACACGGGGACATTCGAAGACGTGACAAGTGTAAATAAAGGGGTGGGCGAGGCAGGTTACGTAACTCGTGGAGGGCAGTCGCTAATTAACGATTCAATCGTGCACGCTCGGTCGCCTCGATAGTTTAATTAATTCCGAAATAGTTGGCGGCACGGACCGACCGAGTTCACTCCGGGAATGAACCCGAACGCCACCCTCGTCAAGCATCCTGCGGTCAGGAGATCCGGCAAGAAATAAATTACCGAACTGTGCTGCGCTCGCCTCCCAAGAATGTCCACCCTTCTTCCGTCCAAAACGTCGAACCGTTCGCGAAACAATCTCGATCGAACCTCGTCCTTCCTTCTCCCCACCCCTCCCCCTTAACCGCTCCGATAGGGGCGAAGACGAACCTCGATTGTCACTTCCTGTTGGGGAGGATCGACTCGAAATTTTGAAACGACCATAGGAAGCCCACAGTGCCTTCACTCTCGAAGTAAATAAATTTTCTCTCGTGATAACGAAGATTCGAAGAGTTTGATTAATAAATTCAATATATTCGAATTCTTTCAAATTCAATCATAGATATCAAGAATTATCCTTGATAAAGACGATCGATCGTTGAAATAAATCCATCTCTGGAGAATTCTGATAATTAATTCTGACGACTGACTCGTCGCACGTAAGTTCTGGGGGGAGATCGGAAGAAAGCGACGATCGTTGGCAAAGTTGTCCGGCATATTTGGAAAATTCGGCGAGCATCGTGCGCGCGAGTTATCCACTGTAACAAGTCTGAAGGAGGGAAGTTGGCCATAACACGTGTGTATCATTACGATGGAGGAGGAGTTTGCCGAGTTTCGACTTTTTCCAGTACACGATCCCGGAGTGGCGCACCTTGCCACCGATTTCCTCCGACTTTTCCCTCATACGTGGCAATCGCGGAGTCATAGAAACCGTTTCCTCGTGTGCTCTCTCTGTGTACCCTTCGTACCCCCGTATCCCCTTACCTGTTGGCCAACATGCTACAGTTATCGCGCATGCTACACGATACACTTGGACGGTCTAGAGAGTATTTCCGCGAGAGAGGAATAGACGGTTTAGGTGTTTCACGGCTTTTCAAAGCATCGTTTCCTCGAATTCGGCCGACCATTTCCGTCTCGCTTTTTTCTCCTTCTCCCGTTACGCTTATGTATATACGTATCTGCTTGCATCTTTCTTCTTCCAGGTCTGCCACATTTTTTTCTTTTTTTTCACCACGTCTCCTTCCGGTGATTATATACATGATCCACGACCGATCGCATCGGCCATAGCCGTTTAATAAAGCCGCAATAAAGGAGTCATCTGATCTGCCGAGCGTAATTGCGAGTAATCCAAGTGTACACAACGCGTGTGTTTGCGCGCGAGCATCTATAAAATGCGCCACTGTGTGTACGCGCGTGTGTGTGTGGGGGGTGGAAGGAACGTATGCGTGGTGTCGTCGGGGCCCGAGCCTTTGTCAGCCGGAGTCGACGGTGATATTAGTTTTCAAAGTTTCCGCATACCGTTCGACAGAATCGACTGGCAACGAGAGATTTAAATATTACCAAAGTTGTGTAATACTTTGTTTGAACGAAAAATTGGTTTTTCACTCGACACCCGCTGAGTCGCTTCGCATGGGTGATTGCCGTTTCAGGGATGGCTGTGTCCTCGCAGAGGGTGAAGAATAAGATATCGTGAATCAAAATCGATTTCGACGAGCGAGATTTAAATTATCGTGACAAATAAAAATAGATTTTTGATACGAACGTTCGTTGTATGATTTTGATTTTGTAACAAAAATTGATTACAAATGTTATCTCTTATGTTTCTTGTTTTGATTTGATTGAAATTTTGTTTGTATTCTAATACGGGAATAATAAAAATTTTCATCTTAAAACGAATATTTTATATTTGTTATCGTTTATTTAAGAATGATATTATTTATCGTGATTAAGAATTTAAGAAGTATTATACAAGATTCTTGTGTATGCGTATCTGTATAAAGACACGAGGATGAATATCACTGCGTAATTCGATTGAACAGTTTATTGGTAATAATTTTTAAGTTAACAGATTAAACACAAATTAAATAAATAATTGAACAAATAATATTTCATCATGTTTGCGGTAATGTTTCCATTCGTAGAACCGCGTAAACAGTATGTAACGTTTATGTAAACGCAATAACGTTAATGATACCTTTTCACAAACGGCGTGCTTGTTAAATATGTATACATTCGATAAATTTTTAAATCTGATTTTCTCGAAAACGAATCGTATATTCCATATTCGTTTGTTTTTAACCATAGAATCTGTTATTTTATACTTTTTCTTTTTCTTTTTCTTCTTTTTTCATAGATTTATCCCTTTCTATGAATCTCATTATTTTTTGCAGCATTATTTCGAACAGCAAAACATTTTCATTCATTCAATTTCCTAAACGTTACAATTCCTACCTTTCTCTTTTAATATAGAATTCAAATAATTTATCATCAGAAAATTACATTTAACAAAAAATGTTACATACCTATTGAAAGATGAAAAGTTGTAAATATCGTTCCTACACAGATACATCATAAAATTCTAAATTTCCCTCTATCCGCGAAAACGCCACTGAAAATTGTCAAAAAAGAAAATGGAACGATCCACAGGCTCGATAACCGAGAGCAGGATCTTAATTCCTTGAGCAGGAAGCTGGAATGGCTGAAGTGAAGTTGGAAGCGTGCAAGTTGGCGGGAATCGGTAGTAGAATTGGGCGTCCAACGAATTGCAGACCAACAGTCTGCAATAATTATCGGGGGTCTCGGGAAAGAAGAGAAAAAAGGAGCTTCGAAGGGAGGAGCGGAAGGGCAACGGGAAAGGGACAGAGAGGTCGGTGAGCGCGGACAGAAAAAGAAAGGAGAGCAGAAAGGAGAGAACATAGAGAGAGAGAGAAAGAGAGAGAGAGAGCTGCGAGGGACGATGAAAAGTTTGACCGGACGCAGCGAGCACAATGCACCGTGGTCCACCCTCTCCGCCCCCACGACCGATCCACCCCATAATCCCACCCGCATTGTACGACCAATCAATATTGTTTTATACCGCGAGTCATGAGACGAGCCGGCCCTATGGCTCCATCCTCCTCTCCTTCTCCTGCAATGCCGCCGATGCACTCGCAGCCTCTCTCTCCCCTTCCCACAGAGTGCCTCTTGCACTCCACAGAATTCCTTCGCGGAACTCCCCCGGATTTTCCTCCTCTCCCCCTATTCCGCTTCTTACCTCGCAGTTTCCAAGACTTTCCTTTCCTCGGCCAGCCAATCGGAGCAACGTTTCGTTTCGCTTTGATCGATATGCTTTCTCCCAGCTCCTTCTTCTCTTCATCCCTCCGTTCCTCTTTTCTTTCTTTTTCACGGATATTTCAGGGATCTTGATTGACGAATCTCCTCCGAGAAACGTGCGTAAACTTTATTCTTATTTATCCCAGTAGAATTCCTTCTTTTTACCCTCCCCCCTTTGATCCATCCCCCTCCTCTCGATCCAACCAACATTTTCTTTCTCCTCATCCCTCCATCATTTCCTTTACACCGTTTTCGTGAACTCGGATGATTTTCGAATCCGTCCACCTTAGCCGCGAAAAGAATTGCCGGCTCTATCCGTTAAATCGGCGATCGCCGATATCCGAGGTTCCGGCGTTATCCAGGCCGAGAGTTCCATAAAAACCGGAGATTCCGATCAATACTCGCGGCTGGAGGGGGGCGGAGGGGGAGGTGGGGTGAGGCGGACGGCGGGCGGACGGAAAATAAGCGTAAGCGATCGGGCGACAGGTTTCCGATCGGAGCGTCTTGTCGCCTTGTCGTGGGAGAAAATCTATGTTCGACGAATCTGTCCTTCGCGGGGGGTAGGGGGTAGGGAGGGGCACAAAAGGTAAGGAAGACGCGCGATCGACGCTTTTGACGTTGCTACGTCTTTTCATCATTATCTCTCTCTCTGTCTCTGTCTCTGTCTCTGTGTCTGTCTCTCTCTCTGGAGGAGGAGAGAAGGGATCGGATATTTAAACACGGGTGACAAGAGGCAACAACATGGGCTCAAGAACGGTGCACAATGCGCATCCGTTCAACGTTCTCTGTTCAACCTGAACGGAACGGTGATTCAGGATCGTACGTTCTCCCTCTTTTTAATTATCTGCGTTGCGGCGTCGTCATCGCCGTCTTGGTCGTCGTTTAGAAACGGCACACGAAGTCCAGTGCGCCGCGTGATAAAACGATTTATCTTCGGGAGCACGCTTCTTGGGGCAGGAACCGGAAATATCGCCGGACGATAGCGACGACGATATCTCGCAAGACCCGCGGCGATACACTCTCCTTGGATGCGTTTTTTTTTTTTTTTCCCCCCCCGAACACCTACGACATTCGCACTTGAGTCATCCCGACCTCCTTTTTTTTTTTTTTTTTCTAACGAGAAGAATCTTTGGTGTAATTGTGTCGGAGTAAAATTTTAATCACTCTTTCAATGAGTTTGAGTACGATTAATTTTCTAATGAATTTTAATTGATTGACGATTCTTTATACGGGGATCAAAGAAATTAAATTAATAAATTTCACGAGTGAAAAGATTCGAGTTATATCACTTTTATAATGTAACTTTTATACGTTTAACAAAAGGGGACAAATTTAGCAATAAAATTTTACAGATGTTGTATATTATTAACCTGTTTGTCGATTCGTTTTAACTTTATTAGAATACTTAATATAACACTTCACGTTGAGCTAAGTAAGAAATAAAATAGAACTCTAAATATATCTATGATTATCTGTTAAAATAAACGGCTAATAATAACGTGAATCAAGGAAAAATTGTTAAATGAAGATCGAAGAAAATTTTAGATCGTTGGTAATATTCATCTTCATTGGCAAGTAAATATATATGTAAATACATGCACGCAGTTTCCCTTAGGATGACGGATTTCAGCTATACGATAAAGGCAGCGGACAAAGAGTCATCTTCGCGTGTCCGTCACTGAGAACTCGTATAAGCCACACGACGCACACATATATCGCATAATCTCGGTTACACGTGCAAATGCAAGTGCACGAGCGAACGTATTTCTCCCTCATACCGACCACGCAATTCTCCGCTCCCTACCACCTAAACACACCCTCCGCATCTATGTAAATAGGTTCTCCATCCACGGGCATAATCTTCGTACAACGTTCATTATAACGTGATCTAAGCACTCTAGTTTAGCTCTATTTAGCTCGCGTGCGTGCCTGACACGATTCGATCACCTTGACACGGACTTTTTATCTTTCATTCTTTTTCTCGATTTTACCTCTTCTGGAAATCTTCAAAAAAAAAAAAAAGAAAAAAAAAAGAGATTCTTCAGAAACGATGGAATTTTCGATTACGTAACAATGCATCGAGAAATTGCATTTTTCCCTTCCTCAGTTTAAAAATTTACCAAGATATTTACGTGGGAATAAGTTTTATACACGACCGTTTTAATTTTAATTTTACTTTGATTCAAGAAATTGTATAGCTCGTTAAAAAATGTATGATACGTGTTATCGCTTATTTATCGATTCGAGAACAATTTCGATCGTCGATAAGAGAAAAGAGGACGCAAAGACAAAAGAAACGTAAGAAACTTTCAAACCAATATCGTTATTTAATCGCACATACGGATATAAGATAAAATCCAACAATCAAATTCTATATCCCTATATTCCTCCATAAATAATAAAACCACGAAAGATATATACGATTTCGATGATCGAGATTACAAGTGAAAAAAAAAAAAAAGAAAAAATCGATGCCAGCTCTCAATAAGAATTCCATAGATACCTTGGTGGAGCTGGCAATCGTTCCTAGACATCTCATCCTGAGCAATAATAACGTCCCCAAGTGGCCGGTAACTCGATATCGAGGCGGCTCGAGGTGCTCGAGGCCGTTCGGCAAAAATCGATCGATCCCTCCATCTCGAAAAGAGATGCCGGCCGCAATTATCCGGATTCTTTATTCCCCGGTTTCGAAAGTCGCCGATTGGCGGCCAACAACGGAGCCGGCACGCGGGTCCAATCGCGTCCATGGGGGCCCACCGAGCGGAGATCCGGCCCCGTTCGCAATGGGCGGTGGATTCGCGCGGGAAACGGCGAACGCGTCCGGAAGAAGCGGCGATCGCCCATTGTCGTTCGCCATTCTCGACGGCCATTCAGCGTGCATTGCCTCGCCTTCATTCCGTGCACTTACACACCTCGCCTTCACTGTGACCGCCTGCGTTCTCCGCTCTCCGACTTTTCACGAAACGATGATGCAACAGCTCCACCTAGCTCGAGGGAATTATTTCTACGGTGTCTCGCCTTCGGTTTCCGCTCTTCTCTCTCTCTCTCTCTCTCTCTTCGCGATCGAGCAGATTAATTAGAACCTGACCAAGCCCCCGGGAAGTTGTCAAGGTCCTCGTACTCGTCGCGTGATTAGAAAATGGGTACACCGTTTCTTGATTAGAGGTGATGATAGGAGTCTCTCTCTTTCTTGCGTTTTTTGGGAGGGAGGAATTTTCTAACAGTAGCGAGTAATAAGTAATTCTGTATTTGAGAAATTTCGAAATTTTTGAATTTAAAAAATTTATACAGTTTATCTTTACAGTGTGCGTTTAGATTTTCGAAAGGAAGTGCGATAATTTTTCTGGAGTGAATGATCATTCTTCTGATCAACGTGTCATATAAGTATTAGATAAATATCAGTCGATGATTTCTCAAAATAATTGATTCGATAGATCTTTGCAATTTTTACATGATATCATGTTAAACGCAATCCATGATATCTAATCAATTTATAAAAATTGTTCAAAATAATACCACTCGAATTTTTTCTTTTTTTTTTTTTTTTTTTTAA